>NC_139932.1:11776834-12049334 GCF_963514095.1 Eutrigla gurnardus | reverse complement strand
GGATGAATCTCATGACAACACTTACATTTCAGACGCACGGTTCAGATTGAATTAACCCATTAAAGAATACAGTGGATGTCTGCTGTTTCAAATTAAAAGCTCCACCATGGTCGAACACATGCCTCCATTCTCTCATGTCTTCTTGACATTTCAAAATAAAGCACCATTGTAAATTAACAAATCAAATCTAAGGCTTTCTGGTCGGTTCACTGTCTGGTCACACTGTTTTTTGCTAATTGAGCCGATGCTTTTACTTTTTGACATACTTTTGGTTGGTTTCCAAAGGTCAGTACTGCTGACATGCCCTTGAGCAGAACCATTTCTCACTGAAATGTCTTTATTTTCTTTTTTCTTTGACTCATCATAAATGACTCAGCAGAGTGAGACGTCCTGACTTCTTAGCCCTGGTGTGGGTGGTGAGAAAGCTAAGTGTTAAGAATTAGCCAGAGATCAACAATAATGTGGCAGCGCAAAGCTCTGAAAAAAACGTTATTCGAAATGTGCTTTCCCGTCTCACACGACCGACAAAACACGCTTGACAAAAAGACACCACATGTAGCAGCGTCTATCATCTCGCAGCACACCTCCTTCCTCCTCCTTGATGGCGGTCACAGTAAATCGTCAGAGCTCTTGAAATGTTCTCCCGGATATTGTCTCGCTCTCCGCGTTGCTGCCGCTCTGGGAATTGAAGCTCATTTGCACTCCGTGTTCGTCGTTCTGCATAACAACGTCGGCTAAATGTCTAAAAATGTAAATGTAATCGCGGAGATAATGTTATTTTCCTATTGAGACTCGCAGAACGCTGCGCTACGTGAGCCGAGGCCGCCACCGCTCGCCGTTGAAGCAACTCGCAGGGGCTCCTCATTCAAACAGGAAGTGAACTTTCTATCTCTTTGCACTCTGTTCATCTTTTCATCCGAGCAGCGGTTGGCAGATTGGTCATAATTCCTCTCGTTGCTGTCATTCTTAGCTACAGTATATGTAGGCATCTTAATCCCAATCCCACAATCCCAATCAGGGTCTTTTCTGACCTCTTTCCTTCTTTTACGCTCTTCCTTTTCTGTCCAGCTTTCCCTCCACATCACGGGCGTCTTTAGCTCCGTCATCCACCTCTCTTTCTCCACATCCCCATCGCTCGCACTCTCTCCTCCATCTTTCCTTCCCAACCCTGTTTTTGCATCCCTCTCTGCCATGTTTTTCTCACACACACAGACACACACACACACACACACACACACAGACACACACACACACACACACACACACACACACACACACTCTCTCTCTCTCCAGCAGTAGTCATTCTACTTATAGCCTCGCCATAAATCAACCTGTCATTCTCCGTCATGCTCGCTGGATCTCACTGGGGCTTGTGGCAGACACACACACACACACACACACACACACACACACACACACACACACACACACACACACACAGAGCAATGGATAGCGTACCCACACATACACAAACACGGACAAATATAAAGACTAAAACAGATCACGCACGCTCAAAACAAATGCAAACACACACACACACACACACACACACACACACACACACACACACACACACACACACACACACACACACACACACACACACACACACACACACATATCCAGCACAATAGTATTGACTTTACAGATACAAATGCAAACACACACACACACACGCGCAAACTCAGTGCAAACTTACGACGATGTAAAGACAAAAGATTTAGAGTCATAGTGAGGTTGAACGATAACAGAAACGTAAGCAAATATAGCAGAAAGATGCTCACCTGTCCCCAAAAAACACACACACCCACCCACACACACACACACACACACACACACACACACACACACACACACACACACACACACACACACACACACACACACACACACACACACACACACACACACAGAGCAGCTGAAATAACGTCCCGAGCCCTCAGGGCCTCAGGTTTACCCAACCAGCTCCTGAAATTCACCTTCTCCTCATGCTCCATCTATATTTTCTCTCTCCGCAGTTCATCAACTACAGTCACGGACAAATAATATGATTTAGTGGACTATTTTTTGCAGATATGTTACAGTAAGGCAACTCTGAGAATGTTAGGAATAATAATAATAATAATAATGGTTTAATACTGAATGGGGTACTTTGGTTAAGAAGAAATAAAACGTTATTTTCAGAAACAAAAAAAGCAAAATCAGAAAAGAGAAAATAAAGGCCGAGGGAACAGGCACCACTTTTTATTTTAGAAAACCTTTAACCAATTGTTTCAGCGGCCTACACCCAACAATAGGTGGGTCTCTGGTGTCAAAGTCCTGCTCTTTGTATCATCCAGCCGAACCTCCTCCCTCTGCTTTGTGCATATAAGGAAATTAGAAGCATATAAATGTATCATGTATGAGATAAAGATGCTCTTTTCGCCTCATCTTCTCAGCGTCTTCCTGTCCACCTCTTCCTCCCTCTCTTCTCGGATCAGCATCTCCTCCTGTTCGTCTCTCCTCTCACACCTCTTCCTCCTCCTTGTCTCCCAGCCCTCCGTGACGAATGCGAGAGCCTCATAAAGACCCTTAGGAGTCGGAGGATTTCATGGGGCTTTGTGTTTCAGTGTGTGTGTGTGTGTGTGTGTGTGTGAGCAAGAGAGAGAGAGAGTGGGAGAGAGAGAGAGTGGGAGACAGCACATGGGGCATGCAAGGTCACGTAATCCTGTGGCCTCCAGATACTGTTATTGACACACGCACACGGCGCTCTATGACCTGCGCTGCCCTTGCACACGCAGACTGGGCATTAACACGCACACATGCAGATGTCCTCGTATAACCCACAATGCCCTCCGCGTTATCAAGGGTACGACACGGGTTGAAACTTGACTTGAATGCTTTAACACTTTGGCCCCGTTTAAAGCACTCGGCTGGCCGTGGTCTTCATCGAATTTATTGCCAAGAAATAGTATAAAACACCAAAACAAAGAATGAATGGATGCGTGTTGCCAATGCCTGATATATGGCATTCCTTGGTGCCTTAGAGCTCCGCTGTTGTCAAAACACAAGACGGGCTCTCGAGCCTGTTGCTCTCCCCACTGACGATCTAGTCATTTAGAGGCGGACATCATCTTGGTCTCCTGAAAATAACAGCGAGGTCATTGTAAAGGAAACTTAGTTGAGTTGACTCCTCTTAGCAACCGCTGCCGCAGCTTCCATGGCAACTGCAGAACACGGAGGCAGGAGAAGCGCAACGAGAAACGAGAACAAGACGCTAACGAGAACAGAATGTGAGGCTACGTGAATGGAGTCAAAACCAGCTGTTTTAGGAAACGGACGAACTTTATGAAACAATAGATTTCTTCTTTCGGACTTGAGGTTTGGATGAACCAATGGGCTTGATGGTGAGGTATGGAGGGGGGGGGGTTATGATATTTGTTGGCGAGAAAAAAAAACCCAGCCTTGTCCTTCAAATGTATAACACGCAGCACAAAAGGGAGAAAAGAAATGCAAGCGCATAGAGACACAGACGCAAACACGCAGATATGGATTTCCAAGGTCGCATTTCAGGCATTCAGTATGTATCTTATACAAGTCCTCGTCTCTGTCTCTGCGCTCCACTGCTCTCCTCTTCCTCCTCCTCTGTATTCGTCTCTCCTCCTCCCTCCATCTCTCTCCACCGTGTTTCTCACACACACACACACACACACACACACACACACACACACACACACACACACACACACACACACACACACACACACACACACACACACTGCTCTGACCTCTCTCTCTCTCCTGGGAAAGCTGGCTGTCTGCCCAGCTCTCTCCTTTTTTTTCTCTCTCCCAGCTTCACACTTTCCTTTTGCTCTGCATCATCCTCCTTCTTCTTTCCGTATCTCTCTATCTATTGATCTATCCATTTTTCTAATCTCCTTTTGTCCCCCCCCCCTCTCTCCCTCTGTCTTATCCTCTCCTCTGTTGCATGTCTCCCCTGCTCTTGCATCCCCTTATCTCTTCATCCTCTCGCCGCTCGATTCCTCACTTCTCCTCATCTTCCCTCTCTTCACCCTCCTCTCCTTTTAACCCTTCCCCCTCTTTTCCTCCCACACCTCATCTTCTCACTTTCTCCCCCCTTAGCCGTCTCTTTCTGGGCTTCCAGGGGGGGGGGGGGGGGATAGCGCTACCGCAGGGCTCTGCCTGGGGCTCATGCTGCCTCTCTCTGGGCACGGTGCCCACATAGGGGTGGGCAAGGCTGAAGGGGGAACTGGAGGTGTGTGTGTGTGTGTGTGTGTGTGTGTGTGTGTGTGTGTGCATCCAATGATGGGGAAAAGGAGGGGTAAGAAAGTGAGGAGAGGAAGAAAAGGAGAGGGAGGTTGTTGACAGAGACGAGGGAAGAGAAGCTGTCAAAGATTTCTGTTGAGTCACTCTTTGCTGGCTAGAGATCGTGGCTACAGCATTGTGTGTGTGTGTGTGTGTGTGTGTGTGTGTGTGTGTGTGTGTGTGTGTGTGTGTGTGTGTGTGTGTGTGTGTGTGTTTCTTCTATTACAATTAACTATGTGAAACACTGTGCATACAAAAAGGGACATTCTGATTTGTTACAATCCTGGGTCTTTATATTTGTAGCTTTGACCATCATTTCTATTTGGTTATGGCATTATAAGAGCTAATGATTTATGAATTATGAAGTGCAAGGCGACATCTGGTTGTCTGAGCAACAGTCCTCTGATGTTCAGTTAAAACATTGAAAGAAAACCTGAAAATATTAACATTTTAGAAGCTGGAACCATAACGTTTGCCATTTGGTTTTAAAAAATTACGACAAATCGATTATGAAAATAGTTCATTTTCCGTTGATTGACTATAAAAGAATCTGATTGTTTCAGCTTCAGTTATGATAACACTGCACTCGCACTAGAATTAAATACCGAGCCAAGAAATGATCGGTGAAATGAACAGACAGCTTGTAAAACAGCAGCAGTTTAACCACATTATAGCAACAGAAATGGAAATGTTTGTAATCAAATTTGAACTAAGAACCTCGCCCAGATGTTAAACCAGACACTTTCAGTCACAATTTCAGAGTTGCTGTTTGTGACGGCACTGAGCTCACAAATCTCCACAATTACATTTTGTAATAAACCGGAATAATCCTTTAAAATTCCCCAATTATTGTTAACTGGCATGAGCGTGACCACACACACACACACACACACACACACACACACACACACACACACACACACACACACACACACACACACACACACACACACAGTGGGACAGAGCATCAGCACACCTGGACTCAGCTGGACAACAATTCCCCTGCTGGTCACCAATGGTACAGCCCTGCTGGAGGGGAAGCAAATGGCCTGGAACCAACCATGCATGATAGAGGGAGGGAGGGAGGGGAGGCAATGGTGAGAGAGTGAAGTGAAGGAAAGTGAGATAGATAAAGATTGGCTCTGCCTTGTGAAATTAATTTAGCGAAAGCAGCCAAAAAGAAGAAGAACGTGAAAAGGAGAGAACGGGTGTGAGGGAGAAGCGTCACCTTTAACTGCTACATCTTCATTTATCTTCCCACTCTACTTCCTCTCTCTCTTTCTGCTCTCCTATTTACTCCTCCAGCATTTCCATCCCTCCCTTCACCTCTCACCCTGTCATTATGTTCCTCACCTCCCTCCTTCAAGGCGCTCCAAATCACATACTTTTCACTTTTAGTGCGTAGTGCTGCAGCTGCTTTACAAAGTTCTGCTTCCATACAGGATGCATTCAATGCCTCCACATAACATTGCACCTTGAACTTCGACCCCTCTTGCTCATATATCTGCATGCGCAGAGGATTGTGGGTCGGTATAGCCAAGATACTGCAAAATGGGACGGGCTGCAGTAGGACATCCTGGTATTTCTGGCATAGCGCATTAAACACACTGTGTATTGGGACACACTAAATCTTTTTCTGGCATACTAAGTGGTATGGTACTATGGGAACACACACATCCACTCTCAAGTGTCCAGTGTGTCAGTGGTGAGTCTCAGTGACGCAGCGCCCTCTGTCTGTGTCCACTGTTACTGCAGCAGCTCATTTTAAAACTTCAACCCTCCACGTCTAGAATAACTTTTACAGTTTATTTCATCTGTGCACAATAAGTTAGAGATGTAAAAATGTAATAGCTTATTAGAAATATATCAATTACAGGTATAAATAAGTGTAAGTCTCCTTATTTACTCACATTTACGTACAAAAAGGAAACATTTTGAGTGTGGCAGATAATTCTCGACCTTGTTTGACAAAATAATCTTCACTCAAGGTCCACTTACCATTTCTTTTTAGAGATAACACTGCAACATTAATTTACCTCACAATCGCCTCACAATGAATGTCTTTGAATGCAACAACACAATAGGAGTAGAGCTGATAAGGGCGAGGGCGTCCTGCTGTCACACTGCCGCTGGTATACAGTCGTCCTTGCTTCAATGCCAACAAGACAGATCCCTGTACATTGGCTGAATGTAATGAATAACAATTCTGATCTCCATTCAGGCCGCGTGCGCGTTTTGACAGACGACTCAGCAGCTCGGCGGCGGCAGACGCTGATGTGAAATATATGCTGCCGCATGTGTTCAAATATGCAGGGTGCAATTCAGGAGATACGACGCTTCGGAAAGCGCTATTTAACCCTTTTGTTTCCAAAGATCAGCAGGGTGTGAAGCGTTTTTTTTAGCTGCTGATGGATTGGAGAGCGTTGGGTTTAGTGTTCACATTTTGAATCCAAGACACAAACTGATTATGTATCTCTCCCGTCATCGATCGTTGACTCAAAACGCAACCAGACAGAGATTCAGCAGCTGTAGGAGGAGGATGCTGGTTCAAGGCACGGAGCGATGCTGAGGCACAAAAACACCTGGTGGAAAGAGGACAACCTCCTACTTGACTTTCTTTACTCAATCTCTCATCAAGTCAGCGACAGTGTTTTCCCACATGATAGAGGTGAGGTTAATACGAGGTCAGATCCTTTCATGGGAACCTGCTCCCAGGAGACACTCCTGCAAACCCAGGGAGGTATTTTTAATGTGATGTTCCAGCACTAGCCAAGCAAGGCATGTCGAGATGTTATTCTCTAGCTTTGCAATAAAATAGGAACATCTTACTTCAGCATTTATGGACAATGTATAGCCTGACATATGTACCACATATTGTTTGTTGCCTTAAGCTCCTCGTCATCAGTGCAAAATCGACGTTGTGACGATGCTCTGCGGCTAGAAAACCATTTACAAGAGCCTGTCATTCTCCCGGTTTTTCCATTCTTGTTTATGGGACAGTGTCGCACTACCATCATCATGCATCACCATGGCAACGAGATGCCAAGTTTCTGCAAATAGATGCCGGGTTTGACATTCACCCCCAACCTCTTTAGTCTGGTGATACTGAACTGTAACTATACACATTTCATTTGATCAATGGAGTTGACAGGCTGTTTATAAGCTGGGGATTTCTCAAAGTAGATTTGGGGGATTGTACAAGTAATACGTTACACTGAGATGAGTACTTCTTAATTGTGTCAATGGTTTGGCTCCACAATTTGTTAATAAAAACTGCAGTTCAGTGGACAGTAACGTCAGAAATCATAAAAAAACACAGAAAAAGGAACTGAAATTGCAACGGCCTCCTCGTTATCCAAAAAGCTTGTTTGGCAGAGAGTCAGTATCCTGTTTTAACGCACTGCAGTAGTCCGATCCTGTCAGTCCAGCCTAGAGACGACCTCGGCCACAGCCAGCACACTTATTAATAAATCATTTCAGCCAATCAGTGATGGATGTGTTTTGAGGAACAAAAAACAACAAAAACAAAAACATGTGAATCAATGTTGCCTGCCTCTACCTTTGTTTTCTCTCCAGACATCTGACTCGCTTTTTGTCGATTCATTTCACACACACACACACACACACACAAATAAACACACACACACACACACACACACACACACACACACACAAAAAGAAAGTAGAACAAAGAAAGGAGAAGAAGAAAGGAGACAAACGGAGGAGTGACAACACGATGAGAGCCGGAGAGGAGAGCAGCTAGCTCGCAATCAGGAACAAGATAGCGGGAATACATTTAATTTGATGCTATTTCTCCCTCTTCCTCTTGTGTGTGCTGACAGATTTGGTATTGCTTCACTTCAGAGATTGGCTACGGAAAAACACTCAGTAATTATCTAGAAAGAACACCTGGGCGCTGGGAATCTCATTAAATTATAACCGCCCCTCCAACTCACACGGCAGAGGAAAAGACAGAAAGGGAAAAGTGAGGAATCAGGCAAAGAAAGAAAGAAAAGGAAGGCGGTCGAGAGGAGAAGAGAAAGAAAAGATGAGAGGAAAAATCATTCAAAAAGACCTAAAACCACAGAGAAACAGAAGCCTTTCTAGTTGCTAACGTGTTTGCTTTAAAACTCAAACTGTGAGGATTTGTGGATCGCAGGCTGCAGGTTATATAATATGTGCTATGACTCACAAACATCAGGGATCCTGAACGAGCCATTTAAAACTCCCTGTTGCCATTTCTCTATTTGGCTTCCTTCATTTCAAACGTCTTTGTCTGTGAAATTCTGAACGCGGCGATGTAAAGCAGAAAGGCAGCGGCGGTGATCAAAAAAAATAAATAAAAAACGCGAGGCGCAAAACACAGAGCCACAAACATGAAGTGATAGAGAAAGCTTGATTTGTTTCTCCATCTATTTTCTTTGATATGTTGTAGTAGCAGGCAGTGACCAGTAAGAGGCAGTGTTTCCTCTGAAAAGTGTTCTATATCACTCTTTTATTACCTTCCCTCCCTTTCTCTGTGCCTTGACATCTATTTAATTCTCATCCCTCTCAATCCTCCACACACACACACACACACACACACACACACACACACACACACACACACACACACACACACACCTCACCTGTTTTTTACCAAACTGCTGCCTCTGCAGAGTGCTCACATTGCTTAAATGTGTGAGTATGTGGGTGTACAGATTTCAGTGTGTGTGTGTGTGTGTGTGTGTGTGTGTGCAGAGGACCACCCGGCTGATTTGAACGGCTTCATTCATCGCTGTGTTTTGACTGGCCGACAGTGACAGGGTGAAATGATTTACAATGGGTCAACACGGTGGGAGGGCCCAGGACACACAGTCAATGCTCAGACCCCGTCAGGCCATCTAAGGTCATGTGGCAGGAAGTAGTGAGCTGCAGAATCATAGGCCCACAGTCGGTTGATCGCATGATGTCATACACTGCGTGATGACAAAGCGTAGCCGAGCGTGATGACGAGCATCACATCGGTTCGTCGTGTGAGGCCTGAAGGGGTTCATGTAGCCCGGCTAGCTCAGTCGGTAGAGCATGAGACTCTTAATCTCAGGGTCGTGGGTTCGAGCCCCACGTTGGGCGGAGTTTTGGGTTGGGCCCTTCATAACAGCTGAGAAAGGAAAGATACACCTTAGACAAAGAAGTCGGTTCACACAGATTATGGAGAAATTACACATCATCTGTCTATGAAGTCAATAGCTGACCTTTGACCGTACCTATGTCCACCAGTACAACTGCTTGCTTTGAACACATTGGGCCTCTTGCTAAGCATGTCATGAATGTTCTTGTGTTTGAGACGGTGAACCAAAGAGGAGTGGCCACATCTTGAATTTAAAATAACACAAGAGAACAGAACATGGCCCCTGATCATTTCTGCAAATATCTATTCACATGAAATTCACATGAAATTCAAGCAAACTGTCAGGGTGGCCGAGCGGTCTAAGGCGCCAGACTCAAGGAGCGACTCCTTCCTCAGCAAAGGGACTTCTGGTCTCCGAATGGAGGCGTGGGTTCGAATCCCACTCCTGACAGAGTTTTACCTGGGGGGTTTACCTCTTTGTTTGTCCTAGATTAGAACAAGTACTAAGTGCAGCCAACCTCGGCCTCTGATGAAAAGTCTCTTTTTAAAACAATGATGAACAGTGTAACAACAGTTCATAAATAATTCAAAAGGGCGCGCACACACACGCACGCACGTACGCACGCACGCACACAAATAAACTATTGGGTGTGAACAACCAACCCTGACATACACACCGCCCGCCACTTCAGAGACAAATCTTGAGCGTTTCCACCCATGCAACAGCCCGGCTAGCTCAGTCGGTAGAGCATGAGACTCTTAATCTCAGGGTCGTGGGTTCGAGCCCCACGTTGGGCGCAAAGCTTTTGAGAGGCTCATGGTCAATCCTGTCTGTATATCCTTGTAATATCACTGACAGGGTAAAATATGACAGGAAAACCACTGTAAAGTACAGTATAAATCCATCCTGTATGTTCACTTCCTACTCTGTCTTATTCACATATTTACAACTGAACCTGAAAATGCAGAGCCTGATATCTTTTAAAGGAACAACAGGAAAACACTGGAGCGAAACAAAAGGGATTAGCTCTCCAACGCATCTTATAAGATTGAATGATTTTCCCTTCGAACATAAATATTTCTTCAAACAACACATGAGGTGTTAGGAAAAACATGGAGGTGAAGACAGATGGGAAGAGTGAAGAAGAAAAAGAGGGCTGAAAGCAGAGGAGAAAAGGCTTATTGTTGTGAGAACATGCTAAATAAGATTCTTCTGGGTTTATGTGCGTATGGCATGTGTGACCAGGGGTTAATCCGGTCGCTGTCATACGCTGTCCCGGGAGGAATTCCCAGGATTCAAGTGAACCAATCAGAGACCTGCGTTTAAAACACTGGCTCTTCAACTGGAAAGGGCCTCCTCTTCACATGGACCCTGTCTGCATGCGAGTCATTAGTGCTTCTACCGGGCAAACACACACACGTAGCACACTCATGTAACACATCCAGTGTTAAACCCCCTCAGACAACACATTTACCCACAGAAACACACATTCAGTCACATAATGACCCTTTTTATGCTGATTTTGACTCACTACCAAATCCATACGGGACACGGACTCTCGCAGACTTTACAACACACTCCTGAATGACCTTGAGGATCGACTGATGCATGCAGACTTCCCATCTTCTCATATATCGAGCGTGGAGACACACACACCACACACACACTGACCCCCTCCCCTTTCCTAATTACCGAGTCCCGAGGGACGAGACACTGAAGCAGCACTTCAGACTTTGGTCAAAGAGGAGGTCTTTTTCTCCAGTTCGAGGGCAGACAGGCCGACAGACAGAAGCAAACAATGAGAAAATGGCTGCTTCTTCCTGAGAAAAAAAATCTGTATTTTGGGTAAAACCAACCACTTCTCCATTTCTAATAACTTTTTTTCAAATTCCCAACTTAGGCAGTAATGAGACAAAAGCAATCTTGAGTTTGTATCACAGGTTTAGAAGCATCAAAACATTTGGCGTACGCAGCCTGGTGTAGTGAACAACGGGAGAAAAGGAAGAGAAAATGGGTGTCATAAGTGAAACGGGGAGAGGGAGGAAAGAGAAAGACCAGAAGTTGAGTTGGTAGACAGGGAGGGAGGAGGAAGAGAGATTATCGCTCTCTAATGGCCAACTTGTTGACAGCAACACTTTTCACCACCTGTGTGAATCTCACACACACACACACACACACACACACACACACACACACACACACACACACACACACACACACACACACACACACACACACACACACACACACACACACACACACACACACACACACACACACATCAGCCCGGCTGTCAGTCCACTCCACAGCTCAGGTGGGTTTCAGACTCTTAAAACCATCAAGTGCGAGGCGAAGCGGAGACGTCACCACCGGAGACGACCTCGACTCGCTCAGAATCCGATAGTCTGCTTTCACATGCGTTACAAACAAGCAAACGGGGGAAAGATGTTCCTCTGCAGTTAATTAAACATGTTTTTATAATGATGAAATGCACTTTTATTGTACTTTTTTTTAAAGTTCTTCCCGTTTTGGGCTAAATGTGAGTAGAACAAATTGACAGTTTCTAGATCAAGTCAAGTTCAAAAGGTCAAAATAAAGCCTCAATATGTCTATGATGCCTAGATGTCTCATTGCCAAACAGGAGAAAACACACACAAGCTCCCTACATGAAGCAACAAACTACAAAAAAAAGTCCTCCCTCCTCCAGCTCAGGACGTCCATCAGCACATAGTTGGACCTCACAGCTGCCACCTATACCAAACACCCACAGGCTGCATACGCTCACACAGGCCAGTGAGCTGGAGAGCGCCTACCATCCGTCATGCACCGACGCTCCGCTCCAAACGTGGAGATCCTCCTCCTTGTGTCTAAAAGCCTTGTCGGGAGTGAACCCGGTCCTCCCAGGGCTACAGTCAGGCTGGTGTCTGTGTGCAGCTCGATGCCATGCAGCCTCTGGCCCCGGATGGAGGCAGGCAAGAGCAACTTCTCGGCCCTGAGAGAAACATTTGTGCAACATTTTGACCAAAAATAGTCCTGGTCTCCACCGCAACGCGAGAGGGCTGCCTTCATTTAGGCCGATGGGGTTGGCAGATCTCACACACACACACGCACACGCGCACACACGCGCGCGCACACACACACACACACACACACACACACACACACACACACACACACACACACACACACGCACGCACACACACACACAGCATTTCACCACTGTCATATGGGAGCCAAAGTCATGAAATAAGCCCATTCTGTAAGCAGACTGTGACAACGGAAACATTGTGGGGACAAAACGTCTACAAGTTCAAATGGAGCAACCCAGTGGACCAAGTTTAAACCTACTTTTCGTTTTTTCCCTCCACATTGACTTCTGGTGTGTGTGTGTGTGTGTGTGTGTGTGTGTGTGTGTGTGTGTGTGTGTGTGTGTGTGTGTGTGTGTGTTGTTCAGGGTGTCAAAATAACCCCAAATTAAAATACATTGAAATCCATCTATTTAAATCCAAAAACTTCTTACAGCTATTAGGACAGAGATGGTAGAGCCAACTAACTGAGAGAAAGTATTCCATACACATACAAAGCAACTACAAACTATCATAAAGTTGGAAAAAAATCTCCACGACAGATTACAGTTGATATAATAAAAACAATGAATGTACTTCCTACCTGTTCTGCTCTGCGAGAATCCAGATGTTGCTCTCCAAGAAAAGTTTGTCCTCCCACCATCCGAAGAGCTCAAATCCGAAATCAAGGACTCTCTACCCGGCTGGGAAACTACAAACAGGTCGGTGGTTTTACTGGAAGGGAACCCCCTTCAGCTCGATGCCCAGTCCGTCTCATACAGACACAAACTCCTCCAGGTGTCACTCAGATGTCCTTCCTCTCACCGGGACTCACATGCGGGACCAAAGTCACCCCCAAAAAAGAAGTGGATCTTGCGGGAGCGGAGCTGTCAAGCGTCCGAACGGGTCCAACTCGTCACGGAGAAAAGTGGAGGTAAAGTCGGAAACCAGAGGCGCGCGCGCTCCCCCGTCGTGTACTCCTGCGCTCGCGGTGTCCTGTCCTCAGCAACAGGTGTCAGAAAGAAAGTGAGATTTTCTTCTCGGCCATCGCGAGTTTCCAAACGCTCTGCAAACTAATTACGCACGCGGGGGGGAGGAGGAGGAGGAGTAGGGGGAGGAGGAGGAGTAGGGGGAGGAGGAGGAGGGTGTTCTCCAAAGTTTTTTTCTTTCTTACGCACCGAGAAAACAAGAGCAAAAGTTTGAGACAGAAAGAGAGGAGTGGAACAAAAGAGAAGTTCACTCCGTTTCTGTGTCTGCGCCGCGTGACGCCTCTCCGCGAGAGAGAGAGAGAGAGAGAGAGAGAGAGAGAGAGAGAGAGAGAGAGAGAGAGAAAGAGAGAGAGAGAGAGAGACGTTCACGTAGAAAGACATGGCCTGTGGAGTCACGTAAAAAAAGACGTCAGATTTCTTTCACACCTGTTTAGCTGTTATTAATAAATCAGTCACGTGTTCGGGTATTTACGCTATTGTCCGTGTTTTGTTTGAGGCTGCGTTACGTAGTTCGTTCACAGTAGAACCTGCAGCAAAAAAAAAAAAACATTGTCAGAAGTGGGATTTGAACCCACGCCTCCATTCGGAGACCAGAAATCCCATTACACTGGAAGGTTTGAACCCTTGAGTCTGGCGCCTTAGACCACTCGGCCATCCTGACAACTGACAACCAACGTAAAAAAATGGCTAGTCATAGCTTGTCATAGGTTCATGCGTCCATTTGTAAACGTAAAGTTATTTCGCAACTGTGTTGACAACTCTGCGAAGCAATATTGCCGTGAAAGGGCAGCAACTTTATTTAGAGTCCCTTTTACGGCGACGCTTATCGATTCATTGTTAATCGGAAAGTTACGTGTTACGTTGACAAAACAAGTTAGCAGGATTCGTTTTTCACGGCTAGATATTCAAGGAGGAGCAGAAAAAAAATTATTGTCAGAAGTGGGATTTGAACCCACGCCTCCATTCGGAGACCAGAAATCCCATTACACTGGAAGGTTTGAACCCTTGAGTCTGGCGCCTTAGACCGCTCGGCCATCCTGACAACTGAAAGTGTAGCGCTGTTGTTTCGACGTAAACCCTCGTCTAAGTCACAGAGAACCCTGGATGTCTCTGTCTCTCGTCGGGCGGCTCTTTCGGGTAGAAATGTTCTCTGAAGCAATAAAAGTAACAGGAATGCTCAGACGAGGAGGAGCAGATAAGGAAAATGTCTTCAGCATGGCTGGATGTTTGGGCTGTCAGTGGCTAACAGCTTATTTAAGGAGCTCCACTCCTCTCACATTGTTTTTATTTCCTCTCAAAAGTTTTTCCTACTGCTCAGTGCCTCCTTCTGTCCCCTTCCTCCCCCCTCCTCCCCCTCCCTCCCTCCATTCATCCCACCTACAGTTCAGCAATTCATTTACTTTACAAACCATTTATTACAGGACATTAATGTATGCAAAAAGCAAACACCCAAAACCAACAAGCAACAACTTCATGCCTTAAAACCACAACTGAAATCATTAATTATTAAGCTCGAAACCCTGTAATATAAAGTGTGTGTGTTTTATGTTGAGCTGCTGTTTGTTTTGGTCTCAGCCCTCCCTCTCCTCCCTCCTCTCTCTCTCTGTTTTCTCTTTCTCTCCATCACCCTCGCCTTCTTTTTCTTCGCGGCCATGTGTGATGTGATGTGTGATGATTGAAACCACATCTACCCAAAGCCAACGCAAAGCCCTCCCCACTTCCTCTGCAGTCACTCACTTTTTATTTCTCCTCTCTCTCTCTCTCAGTCTACTACAGTGTATACAGTATTTCTACTCAAACACTCACGATAAACTGATCGTTGTGAATTTCTATTATGGGGAGAATCCTGAATATCGTCATGAGTGACTTGAAAAAGTAAAATAAAAAAATGCAGGATACAAAAATAGATCTATTTATGCAGGGGAACTTGATTAAAATGAATTGATGTTCACTAAAAAAGTGTTGACTTAATAGAAACATCTGTTTCTTAATAAAACGGTAAGTGTAACCAGCCATTTTAAGCATATTTCGATGATTATCGGGATAATATCGCTATTATTTTGCCAACAAAAATCGTCGATATCGCCCTGTGTGTCTCATGAATGCTACGTTTTTGTTGAAAGCATGTGTAGTTATCATAGCATGTTATATCCAATCAAAATGGAGAAAGAAAGAAACAGGAAACCACTTCAATAAAACTTGACAAAGTGACAGCAAAGTGTTTTCCAAAAGATTTAATACTTTTTTTTTTTTGCTTGCTTGTGTTTCACCGTCATACTTTCCAGCTCCTCCATTGTCTTTGCGTAACACATCGTGGGGACATCAGTGTTGATCGATGGTAGACTCAGACATCAAGGTGATTCAGTCCAAATGACTTATACATGTCTTTCGTTGACGCATTTTTAGGTGTTTACAAATGGAATATTTTGCCCAGTTCTCGTCCTGAAACGAGACTATGAGTTACAGCGGAGGCGAGAAGATGAAATGATGTCTGGCGCTCACTGGGTCGTGTCTCCACTCTTTCCCATCTCTCTCTTTCTCCGTCACATAAATCAGCCAGTCGTACATGCGTGTCTCTTCCTCCTCCTCCTCGTTCTCGTCCGTCCCTGCTGTCTCCGTCCACTGGCTTTTATTAGGACAGTAGATGGAGAAAGCAGAACGGATCTTTTCTACGCGGACCCAGGTACCAAGCGTTGCCACATGTGCGTTGCCACATGTTACGTTTACAGACTGTCAGCGAGTCGCCTCTGATGTGTTTTATTGTTTTTCACTCGGCTGCGAAAAATCCTTCAAGTTCAGAGGTCGGGTCAGGGTCGAGGCTCACGGTCAATGGAGCCGGGTGGGTCTGTTAAGCCAGATTTTCTAGTTGAATGAACGCATATTACACGGAGCTGTTGCCATATGCATGAAGAAAACATTAACATGAAGTGTGTGTGTGTGTGTGTTGGAGGAACCTTCTATAGTCGCTTTCCTGAGTCATTATCGGCTACATTCAACCTCATAAAACCTTCAAATCTTTCCTCATCTTCATTAGAACCGCTGAAAATGTTGAAGGTTACTAATCGGGTGAAGTTTAAAACCGTCCAGGGTATTAATTTGAGTCCAGGCTACAGGAAACGATGAGTTGTTGGACATTTAAAGGTATAGTTTGGGCCATCTAAAACCTGCTTTACCTTAACCTTATTCTATACTTAAAATATCCAAACTATCCCTTTAAGACTATGGTGTGTGTAGAACTGGAACAGGATGAGGCCTGGGCTCTGGAATAATGTCATTATTGTGGGCGGGAAGGAAAATAAACCACCGGTGACAAGATAAGAAGCACAGTCGAGAGGGAGATAGAGAGAACGAGGGAGGCCAAAGGAAGGAGGGGAGGGAGAGGTCAGAACAACGAAGGAAACGAAACAAAAGATGTTCAAAGCTCAGTTATCATCTGTATGGACACGACAAAAAAATAAAGATAAATCAGTATTTTATTCCACTCTCTCATTTTGAATCCACGACAAAGTACACGGCGAGTCCCGGTCATCACCGATCAGTATAAAACAGACAACAAAATGCTGGACTTACCACACAAGCTCATATCTGATGGAGTCTCATTCCAATATAAAAGCATTTTGTTGATCGTCACACGGACCCGATCATTGAAGTTCTCGTTTCAAACACATTTGAGGAACCTGCACCTCATAAAACTAATATTATGGAATTAAATTCCTTGTTTACACCCATGTGAGCTTCTTTTTTTTAATTTTTTTTTATCAAAGCTTAGGTGCCAAAAATGAAACCCTTGTCTGCGGCTTGTGACGGTGTAAAATCAGATGTGAGTGAAGTGTGTAAATCCATATCTTCAGGCGTTGTGTCCACCAGGTATTTCTTTTAAGGGAGCAGCAGCTAAAACAGTTGCATGAGTCCAGTCACAGCTTCAGCACTCGCCACAGTAGAAGTCTAAAAAAAAAACACACATATATATATTTTTTTTTTCATTGAAGTTGAAACAATTGGGACCTGTGGTGCTCGCTGCTGTTAGCGATTAAATCAGGCTGTCAGCGCTGTGGGAAACATGCATCAGAGTGTCATTTCCACTGTAAACAACAAGAACAAGAACGCGATTCTGAGAAAGTGTTCCTGGTGGACACAAGGCCTGTTCCCAATAACAGTCTCCTGCTTACAGAACAGATCTGTGGTTACTTGCAAAAATCACACCAAAAAAACATGTTTGACACATTATGTAACATACCAACCAATACAGGACAATATCTTCAATTAAACAAGATTAGTGTTATATATTACCAAAAGCAAAAAATATATAATTATTTTATATTCCCTACCTCCAAAGATGCTTCAGATTTCTCCGTGTTATCTCTAATAGGGGCCGTCCCAAACATGGTAAGTGAGGGATTGTCTGAAGTGAATGTGTTTCAGGTTAAAAAGGAAACACTAAAGGGAGTATTGCGAGAGTTATTGTAGTTTGTGCCTTTCATCGATAATGGGAAGAGAAGAAAAAAACAGATGAAAGTATCACGATCCCCCCTGACGAAAGCGGTTAATTAAAGTTCTCTTTTTACAATATACACAACTATCTAGAGATGACTGCTGAAAGAAAACTGCCAGTTGGGACGTTTCATCAGGAAACAAAAAAAAGTTAAAAAGATAGCAGCAAATGATGTAAAGGATCAAAGGCAGCTGAAATAAACACACTCTTTGTATCTGAACCAATCAAATAACAATGTGGTAACAGCATGTAAGTCTGGCATCAGAAACAACCTGGCATCCCGCCTCACTTTCAGCCCCCCCCCCAACCCCCCCTCCCTCCACATGAAACACATCAAGTCACGTTTACAAGCCTGCTGATTGCCTGGAAGGACGCAAGATGGCCGCCACGGAGTGTCACAGATGGCGAAGTGCAGTGAAGGCTCCTTCTGTTTCAGAGTCGTTAAGGAAAAAATACATGTTTAATGTCTCAAGAACACCAACTATTTCCAATTAAGTTGCATGCCAACGAAGCACTATGACATGAAGAATGAACTTTTCTCCCAGCTGGCACCGTTTGATGATGCCCCAAAAAATGAGATGAGTGAAGAGCTCCTCCCCCCGTGATGTCATCTGCGTAGCAGGGGATTATGGGGGCATGCCGGAGACTTCTGATGGCCCTGTTTGCTTTCTGACTCGGAGAATTAATGTGTGACGTAAAAGCTTATTGGTGTTTCGGTGCGTGTGCTCGCGTGGGTCAGCAGCTGTCCTCCAGAGCGTTGACCACTTGTTCCAAAATGTCGGGGCATCGCTCGGCGATCTGCTGCAGGACCTGATTGGCGTACTCCTGGAGCTCCGCCCCCTCCCGCTCACACAGCGCTAACTCCGCCTCCAACTGAGAGAAGAAGACAGAGAGAGAGGGGAGAGATTTTATATATTTGTGTAAATCAACATCTGGCAGGAATGCCAACGTAGTAAAAAGGAATTAAAGGCGTAGCACGTCATTTAGGGTGTTAGCTAAATAAGATGCTACGCTTGTGTCTAAAACAAATTCTTTTAAATTCCACATTTCTATTTTGTTCCTTTAAGATGACAAAGAGGAGCAAGATGGACGTTACGGAAAGATAAAAGTCTTTCAAATCCGATATCAGTCAAGCACAGGAAGACAAACCCTCCTCACGAGGTGACACACACACACACACACACGCACACACGCACGCACACACACACACACACACACACACACACACACACACACTATCACACTGTAATCTGAAAACACCACAGTGTAGTTCTTTCTGCCCGTACAGAGTGGAACATTTCTGTGAGGGAGCGCTGATGTTATTTTCTTTGGCCGCCGCCGAGCTGAGACGTCAAAGCTAACGGACTTAATGACCAATACATCTGTATCAATAAGAGCGCCGCTCAAACAGTCATGTAACACAAGCCCACATTAATGTTGCTGTGTGTGTGTGTGTGTGTGTGTGTGTGTGTGTGTGTGTGTGTGTGTGTGTGTGTGTGTGTGTGTGGGTCAGATATTGGCAAAACATTTCCTCGTTAAGTCTTAACCTCTGGAGGCGGAGGGCTCTCATCTCTTAGCCAGCAAATCTCCGTGGCATTTTTTTTTATTACAGTGGCTTTATTCATGTGTTACCAACTGCTGTAACTAATAATACTGTGAATGATTAATGAAAAATGGCCCAATAAATCACCTATAAATGTAGTTCCTTGATAATAATGTGCTGTTAGATTATTTCTGGAGATTGTGTAACAGTTTCTATTATAATGTTCGGAATAAGTTTTCATCCGTTTCACACATTGTTTGAAACAGAATTACAGTTTGCATTCGATAATTCAAATCTGCCTCTTAAAAATGACTCCAACTGCGTGGACGTACAACAAAACCTTTAAATCCACGTCAATATTTATACACTGATTGATCGATATGTTCATATGGTCAATTTTTAAACTTTTTTTAGTGTAGTTTACTGTACAATGGATGCACAGGTGCTTATGTTTCATGCAATAAAACTGAATATTTCTAATATTGATGGACATCGGTTACTGTGTCGACATCTATACTCTGTATATGCAAATACTGAGGGAAAGAGTGTAAGACGGAGGAGACAATGGAGGAAATGAACAGTGAAGGTGGAGGTGAAGGAGAGTATGAAGCCCAAGTGTGTAGATATACAATATTTTATTATCCCTGTCCATCCCAAACAATCTCTGGTCAATATCCTCATTTCTTTCTGTGTGAAGCAATGTGCATATTAACCCACATGTCACTTTATGAGTGTTTGCATATAATTCAACTTAATGACTCTGTATTTTAGTCGCAATCCCCCTGAAACACACGGCAGTAAAGATAAGGTCGAGGCGGCGATCGGGAAGAGATAAAAGATAGTTTATGTCCGCCGTCTTCTGCTCTGTGACTCGAGTGGCCTTGACCTCCACCGGAGAGAGAGAGACGCTCGCAAAGGGCGTTTCGAAATCAAGATTAAACGGGTCGAACTGTTGTATATCTAAAACAGGATCGCATACACAATATGATGATAAATTATTGTCTATTGATTGGTAAAGTTTTAATGGAGGGCAGAACTAAAGAATAACTTTGTGCTTCAACAACATTCGCTGGCAGCAGCTTTGAGGTTTAACCGACAATTCAGGTGTTTTGAAACAAATTGTTTTTACACTTCGTCTAAAGTACGGCTGCTTCTGATAATATAAACGCCGTAACACACGATTTTAGAAAGCAGTAAAAGAGGTTCTCGACATCATTCCAGTAAATCAGTGTTTGTCGCTCCTTACATGAGCCAGTAAATTCCCTTCTCACAGGCTGAATGCGTCTACAAGCTTTTTCCTTATGAGACATTTCATCTGAATCATTCAATCATCCTGCTGACATCGGGGCGAAGGCGCGGACAGGTCGCCAGTCTGTCACATAGACAGACAAGCGTTCACGCTCACATTCACACCGAGGGGCGATCTAGAGTCAGCAATTAACCTGCAGGTCTGCAGCCTGTGGGAGGAAGCTGGAGAACGCGGAGAAAGCACCACAAAAGGTGAGGCTTATTTAGTCACCTTGCGTCCCCTCACGTTCACGGTGTGCCCCAGCGGAAAAGGTCCTGACCCCCAGGTTGAGACCCACCGATCTAAACCACTCATTTGGCCGTGAAATCGAAGGCGAGTACACCTGAAGTCTGCATGCGTCAGTGGCTGGACCACGAAGCAATTCTGTGTTTTTATAGATGATGTGTTTAAACTGAGGACATGTTTAAAACCCGGCTGGCTTCTTGCCCAAAACGGACTTTATTGCAAATCTGCGTCGAACAGAGTCGTCCTTAAATCATCACAATTAACCAGGTGGGGAAAATGTTCTCATAACTGATCCGTTTCACAGCCAAAACTAGAAGAACGTTAGCCAGTTTCCCTTAGAAAGTAATCGTAAACGAATCCTCCGTCCGCGCGGTTGCTAGGCAATAAACGTCCTCTCTTGTTGCGTTCCCCCCCCCAAGCTCATTTATGGCCCGAAATAAATTAAATATAAACAACGTTGCACGTCGAGTTTCCAGTCGGGAGGTATGGATGTTGTGACTCCAAAAAGGATCACATCTCATGCGATCGCTGTGCGTGTTGTCGGAGAGAAATGGAGATGAAATAATGTAAGCGGGCGCCGTGCCAGATCCATGACTCCTGTTAAGTGTGTGTGTGTTTGATTGTTACTGTGTGTGTGTTTGTTTCGGAGATGCATTAGTGTAGGTGTTAGTGAGAGTGACAGGTGTGACTGTGAGTGCTGTAGCATGAAGCTAAAGTGTATGCTGCGAGCTCGTGTTCTGATTTAGTGAGTGACAGAGAGGATTGTGGGAAGCAGAGAGATAGACGGAGGGAACGGATAACACTTCACTGTGTGTGTGTGTGTGTGTGTGTGTGTGTGTGTGTGTGTGTGTGTGTGTGTGTGTGTGTGTGTGTGTGTGTGTGTGTGTGTGTGTGTGTGTGTGTGTGTGTGTCAGAGAGAGAGAGAGAGAGGGTTTGTTGAAGATGATTTTTACTGCAGCCATTAAAGCTCCATTATCGTGATGGATCATTATCTGCCTTATCAGGGACCGAGAGACAGACACACACTCACACAGACACACACCTTTGCAAACATGTACATGCACACACAGGTTATCAGCATGAGCACGATGTGTGTGCGTACGTCCACACTGACCCCTGAACACACATCGCAGGGTTGAACCTCTTTACAGAGGAATGCTAATGTTTTCTAAAGAAACCATAACTCAGCAGAGAGAGAGAGAGATGGAGTCAGAGAGATTAACGGAGGGAGAGAGGGAGCGACTAACGGGTAACGGGAACGAGAGAGTGTGCAAATATACGATCTACCTGGAGTGCATTAGCCCATCCTGGTGCAGACACACATGTCACAGAGCCACGGTTACAGATGATTCCGAGGCCAGAGGTCTGTTTTTATCAGAGAACCGTCTCCGTCGACGACACGGCCGTGGAACGGTTAACTTCACCTTGTTTTGACTGCCGTAGGGGAAATGATGTTCGATGAATCATGAGGTCCAGTCCCCATGTCTCCGTAGATCAGGGCTGCTTACAGTGAGGCCCACTGACCCACTTCCAAAAAATAAAACTGTACAAAGAGCCGCACAAATAATGTAGTTACTGCTTGAATTTACTCTTGAGAATATTGCAGATTCTGTTTTACTGAGAAGCAAGAACGTTATTTTAGAAAAATGCAGATTACTGATATAGCATATTAAAGCCTGGCATGCCGTTTATCAAACAACTAATTTTGAGAGCCAAAAACAACTACAGAAAGTTGGATCAGAAATGTCACAATGATTAATGACATTTATTGGAAAAATTAGGTTATGGACCATAACTTTTCAGTTCTGGTTGTAATTACTGCCACCATGTGAGAATTAATCCATTTATCTTATGCTGTAAGTCCTGAATTGTGAGCTATGTGAGTTTCATTGTGAAAAAAAAATGCATCTGCTACGAATGTTATCCAATCTTAAAACATAAAATATTTGGACGAGAGTTAAAAAATAAAAAAAAAGTTCACTAGCTTTTCAACATTCCAAAATGTTTTCCAATAACTGCATGATTCCCTGAACATTAGCGCATGAAAGCGAAAAGAGCAGCAGTGCCTGGTGGGAAATGTGGAGGGTTAGAAAATAAAACCTGGGGGGTGAAAAGGTCAACTGTTTCTGGAAAGAAAAACCTTTATGACAGACTCTTATTTAAACAAAAAGTAGCAGGACGACATATGGGGGAAGGAGAGAATGAGAGCCTGGTCACATAAAAAAAAGTCTTGACCTAATATTCCTCAGCAAAAGCGTACTTAGTTGCATGAGTCAAGATACGATCAGGAGGTTTAAGAAGGCTCCAGACTCCTCAACAGCAGCCCTGAGCAGCGCCGCAGAACCACCATTATGAATGAGAGCAAAGGGATAACGTATAATAGGCCTATATTGGCTATTATAATCCCTGTCTCTCTTCCTGTCTCTATACAAACCATTAGGTTCTTACAGGCTTACACTGTACGCAGTCTGCTTTATAGCCCCAAGCCCAAAAGCGCCCGCGACCGAAAGTGTGCAAGTGTGTGTGTGTGTGTGTGTGTGCGATGCGTCGTAGTCCGGTGCAGCTGCAGTCCAGGCAGCTCAGCTTAAAATGCAGGCTAACGAGCTGCAGTGGGAATAGAGCTCCAAGACTTGAACCTAAAACGGCTCCTGGAGGACTAAAAAAAAGACTGCACTGCTTTAGCACTACAGGCTGAAGTGAAATACAAGGGATGTGTGTGTGTGTGTGTGTGTGTGTGTGTGTGTGTGTGTGTGTGTGTGTGTGTGTGTGTGTGTGTGTGTTGTGGGCAATTCAATGTAACTTGGTAATTTTATTTGGTAAGGCATTCAATCAGCCAAAATGACTGTAGGAACATATTCATATTTATAAGTTCAGCCGCTGGGAGCAGTTAGTTACAGAAGGTGGGGACAGATGATTAAACCGCCGTCCTGTGCCTTGCTCATGAGCATTTGAAGTTACTGTTAAGGAAGGGGCAGCATACATCGCCACACCCGGCATTTTATTCGTGTCTGGGAACTTAAATGTATCAGTTAAATTCCAACATTAACTTTAAGTTAAGCCACAGATGGAGGTGGGCTAACGATAGTGGAACACCTTCACAGAGAGGAAGAGATTATAGAGCATGCATATATAAATATAAAAAATAAAAACTGTAAAAACTGTAAAATGGCCCTCTAGGAGTAGCTACAGAAGGCTGGACTTACAGCACTAATGGCTGCAGAAATAAACAGCAGAAACAGACTCCAGCTTTCACTGCGTATGGGTGGAACCTCCCAGCGGGCCAATCCCAAAAGAAACCGATGCAAAGTGTTAAGGTTGTGTAAGAAATAAAAAAAGGGGAAAAAACAAAACAATCTACAGGCGAGACAGAAGGAAGTCTGTCGCTTCCAAAAACAGCCGATCCAAAAGAAAAAAGGAAATAGATTATCAGTTTATCTCAAGTTAACATCGGCTGTGGCCAACGATCAAATTCGGGAGTATAATTAAGGGAAAGAAATATGAAGTACATGCACAAGATCTCCCCATTAAATGTGATTTTATTTGGCCAAAAACAATCATGAAAAATAGAAATAATACATTGCATTTAGTTGAAATGGTTTTACCCATAAAACAGCTCACTAGCTGATTTGCTCGTTAATTGTGACCCGCTCATAATGGGAGGCGAACCATAAAGACACCTGCTAGTAAATCATTTTTTTCATTAATAAAAAGGCAGTCTGGTGAAGAAAATTGTGTTTTGTATGATATAGCAATCATAAAACCTGTCAATAATTAATGTTATTGTGGTCAAGGGAGCCATAGTCTCCAACATGGATGTATGAATGAACTGTATTTATATGCTATATAAGTGCAACAACAAAAACACCACCGATATGATTGTGAACGCATCTTTGAATACATTAATATGGATGAGTAAAATATAATATCTATATAGACCAAACAAACTATGATACATCATCAGTTAACACAAGTTTTCTTTCAGTTCCACTGTAAAACGTTTCCATCCTGCTCACTTTTCCTGTGCTAAACCACAGATTTCTGTGTAATTCTGAATATCCGGCTACATCACACATGGCGTCAGTGCATTTTAAAGCGTCTCAACCAAAGTTTGTTGAGTGTTGGTAAAAGTCTCAATCCCTGTCCAGTAGAAGGAACTTGAACTGGTCAAAGGAAACATCTGCAGCAATAACGGGGGGAGAAATATGTGAAGCTGGACTTTCACCGCGGCCGCCGCTGCGAGCTGAGATTTAACGGCTTCAGATAGAGACGAGGAAAAGATGTGAGAGTGACGAGCTTGTTTCTGTGAGTTACCATCAGCGGCTTGTCGGGGAGGGGGCGAAGCGAAAGGCCCAAAGAGAGTGACGGGGAGTAAGAGGGGAACAGGGGGAAGCAGAGTGATCAAAAGTGAGTGACAATAGCGGAGGAGAAACGGAGGAAGAAGACGGACAGATTTCAAAGAATAGGGAAAGGGAAGCGGGTGGAGAAAGAGCAAAAGAAACCAAGAGGAGGGGGGAAGGAGAGAGTGATGACCAGAGACAGAGGGAAAGATCAAGGAGGGACAGAAAAAAAAAGACAAATGCATGTAAAAAGAGGTTGCCTGGTAAAGCCATTAAGCCCGGATTCAATAAATCTGCATAAAAACCCAGCAGTTAGTCTGTAATGACCAGCGAAGGCCTCCGTGTGTGTGTGTGTGTGTGTGTCGCTGTGAAATGGGCACTGAGGGTCGGACATGTGTGCGTCTGACTGTCTCTCCTTTTGTCTGTGTGTGTGTGTGTGTGTGTGTGTGTGTGTGTGTGTGTGTGTGTGTGTGTGTGTGTGTCTCTCTAATGGCCGTCGAGGACCTCGGCGTCGTATTTAGAGAGAAAACAATCATCCTTGGAGCAGGAAGCCGAGCTGCCTAATGAAAGCCAAGAGAGACCCCAGACCACATCGCAGCACAAATGGATGGGTCTGACTCTCTGCTCTAGACAAACCCTCGAACCTCCCCCCCTCCGTCTTCCCCTCCGTCCACTTTTACAATTTCATTTTCACACACACACACACAAAATACGGTTTGCTCAGACCCCGTTTCCAGCCACGGCTACCCACCTATCATGCTGTGAACGGACCCCAACCCACATCCAGGACCCAGTTAAATCATGAACTCCAGCCCGTCCAGGACGTCCTGCAGGTCCTGGCTCCACAACAAACTGGAACAAACTCCCTGTCGGTACCAGAAACTCTACACATACTCCATCGCAGACTGAAAACTCATCGGCTGCACCTTTGACCATTAAATTACTATCATCTATTGTCTCTAATATCAATACTTTTTTTCTGAAAATGGAAAAAAAACAGCTGTTTTTGAAGTGCTCGAGACTATGAGGTCGCCCCATCAATTGTATACTGGAGATGAAAGATTTGCAACAAAAGATGTATCGGACAAAGTGTGGATATTCTGTCACGTGGAGATACTGGCTCACAGACGTTGCTGTGTTGCTCCCAGATCAGCACATTTGATGAAGCTCTTTTTTAGAGACGTACCCACACGGGTGAATGCACTTATTGCTTTGGATAAAAGCATCAGCTCATCAAATGTTATGTAAAGTAATATGTTGAGCTAAAATGAGCCGTTTTTAAGGGTTTTTTGAGCCCACTTAAAAGTCAAAAGCAAATTGCGAGTCAAAAATGACAATTAAAATGATAGTATTTGAAGAATATTCTTGCAAAGCTGTACAAAGTGATTTTTTTATGAGGCAGACACCAAGTCCTTTCAATGCAGAGGCCTCATCATTAAATATCCAAGCTGTGTGGTCATGCGAGGCCTTTCTGTCAATGTTTAGCACTTCTTTTTATTTGTTAGAGAGAAATCAGACAAGTCTAAGTCAAGCCTTCTTTTTTTAAGAATCCAAGTATCGAATCCAAAGCCAAAACTTCTCTCTGTGAAAAACACACGGTAAAAGAAATCTCACATTAAATTGTCAATTTATGCCTTTCTTCTTATAATTTAACTCTACATTTGTAATAAACCAGCATCTCTTTCCTTTGCTTAAATTACCTTCTGCTCCTTTATTTCTCTTCTTTGACATTTTAGTGTTATTTAGACACATAACTTACACAGTTTTGATTCAAATCCAGGCAGTAATTTATAATCATCACGTACAGACAAGCAAACAGGCAGACATTCAGTCCTAACGGCAACTCCAGGAATATTTCATTAGGAAACTTTGTCCCGCACAGCTACCCACGCAGACTACCAAAATAATAACTCCTTTCTTTTTATTATCGCAGAGGATGTTTTAGTTCCACACACACACACTCAGCCTATCAGTATGATTGTAACACTGCCGTCGCCCTCTACATTATCAGCCGTTATGTTTAAATCCCAGCTCCTTCCTGCTTCTGTATCTCCTGTCAAAATGTACCAGTGACCTTGAAGTCAAGAGGCCTCGTCACACAAAAGACATAAACGCACACGCGGTTCCTTCCTAGTCTGTCTGTCTGCTGACTGTGCCATAGGGCGTCATTGTGCCATAGGGCATCCCTGTGCCATAGGGCATCAGGCGGCGAAGCTGAAACAACAACGATTGTGTGCAATTGTAAACCTAAAGTGTTCTATTTTACAACAAAAGGCAAGAGACGCTTTATTGTCACAGCGTTTCAGAAACTATGTTGCTACGTAAATAACCACAATGATCCAACTTTGACCACAGAATGATTAATCAACAGCCTCGCCGTCTGCTCTGGTTTTCTCTTCATCAGAAAACATCCAATGATCGCTTTACTGGCTTTATTATGTTCAAATCATTTTTTATTACGTTTTGACATCAGTAAGAATTCAGAGCTTCAAGTCAGCAGCAACATCTTGGTGTTGTTTTCCTGCATTGGGACTGAACAGTCGTACACCTTTAAAGATGAACTGTCATATACTGTTTGAGGTTATCCCGCAGCAGCGAAGACGTCCGACGTCTGCGACTGTGTGGCAGCACACCTCTTATAGAGTTGTAAATATGTGGACTCAGTTTTCACTGAGGTTTCTCCAGCTTGAGTTGGCTCAGAAACGCTCGCAGTCACTCAAAGGGAGCCGTCTTTGCTTTAGCAGATAGATGGTCGCGGGCTGACAATTCATACTGGATTTATAAGAGCGGCAATATAATGGCTCAGCCAATAACACTTAATTGTTTTTTACAAAAACAAAACGCACGCAAACGTGCTCTCTCGTGGACTCAAATAGACTCTACCTGCACGTCCACGCATGCAAACACAATGTGTACAATATATGTTCATGTACAGATATGCATACACACACACATACCTTCACACTTCAGGCCAGGGAGTGAGACATGGGCCAGAGAGAGGGAGACTTCCTGTGTGCATGTGTGGAATATCATGCCAGTTCTCTTCAGTGCTCATTAGAGACGTCATTGAGCCATAAAGGTTATTATTATGACTATGGCACAGAAAACAGCTCTTTCAGTAAAACCTCACTTTTGGAATCGGCGTCACTTTTGTAGTTCAGCTGAGGTTAAAGAGAGACGTGGAAACAAATACCCGGGAACAGACGACGGAGAAAAATATCTTCAGCAAATCCATCATTTGAAAGCTTACCTTTCGCTAACAGCTCCCCGCTGAGCCTTAGTTTTGGTCATGGCACGTAAAGACCTACTGAATTTAATATTAGTGTAGTTCATTCACTGAGGCCAGGCCAAGCAAATGTCAGAACAGAGCATACACAGCAGAGGAGTCATTGACATTCAAATGCCAAATTTAAATAAATACGTCGTCTTGCTCCGGCAGCTCAGAAAAGCATAACTGGGTTAAAAAGAGACACAATGAATCTTCACTAATTAATCAGTCAATCAGCTTCACTTCACCAGACTCACTATTTCCCCTTTTCCCCCTCCCCTAGCAGTTGGTGTCAGTTAATCATCCTGTTGCTAATAGCAACAGAGTGTTTAAACGTTCTGTTGCTATTAGCAACCACAGCAGCAACCACAGTCCTGCAGGGAAGACGTATTTTTGTAGGCCAAGCCTGGAGGTTAGCGTCGCACTGGCATTTACATTTTTTTTCTATTGGATTTTGAATTATTGCAGAAAATAAGCTCTGCGGCAAAATTTACGATACTTATATATTTTGTTCATCAAGAGAATATTCACAAATTAACCACTTTTTATGATTTTTGAAAGCATAAATGCAAGTAAAAACTACTACTTGAGATAAATGCAAATACATCCATGCTAACAAGTTCTCAATGATAGGGCTAACATGGGCATGTTTAGTATGATATTTACCATATAAGTTCCAGTCAGCATGCTTACGTTTGCTGATTATCATTAAACACAAAGTCCAACTGAAGCCGAATTCATCCTCTGGGGTCGGAGAACGTGAGTTCACATGCATCCAATAGTCGAAAAACACTCAAAAATCACAAATGTCAATTCATAGTGGCACCCGAGCAGAAGTCCGAGCATCACCAACGTCATTAAGACTGATCTGAGGACCAGATGTGAACACTACTAGCCACGCCGCCAAAACATCACCTCAGGTAAAAACTTTTTGTGGAGTTGTTTTTTTCAGGTCTCGTTTTTCCTCTTTATGCATCAACGGATACAGAAATGTAAATGTTTCAGTGACATTGAGGCTTAAATAACCACTAAACTGGAAGATGATATGCATTAAAGGCTGCATCTAAAGCCAGATCGTCACATAATAGTGGAACATTAGCACATATTAAGGGGGGCTTTAACAATACGTTTCATTGTTGCCTTGCTCAATAAAAGGCTCTTGATTCACTTCACATGATGGATTGAAATATGCATTTTGTTCAAAATCTACTGACCAACAGTGCTGTGCTGTGGTTGTTGTGATGAGATGATATCCCCCCCCAGAACAACTGGGTGCCTTTGTTTGCATTGTGCATTGTATCTTTTGTTCCCTTACATCTGCGGTTGAAATCTGTTGAGAAAAACTTAATAAAAGGCACACTGGCACTCCTTACTTTTGTTATTTCTAAAGCGTGTTGGTTAATAACTTGCTTTATATGGCACACTTTTGGAATACTCAGTGTTTTTCCATTGCTGTCAAACCTACATATAGTTATCTTATCAGCTCAGAAAGCAGTGATCTCACTCTGTAGGGCCTGAACTTACTTCTGAAGCCCCTCAAGGGGTTTCTAGCTCTCGATGCAACCAGTTATCTGTACTGGGAGGTTCCCAGTTGATAAAGGCCGAACACGTGAGTCGAGCTTCTTCGCCGGCTCTCGCTCCAGTTTAACAGACAATATGTCAGGTACACGAGCCTCCAGTGGGCATTCACGTTGTTATCATGTGAATGCATGTGTGGGCATGAAACACGTAGGTTTCCACGTGTGTGTGTGTGTGTGTGTGTCGGCCCATGTGTGTTTTACATGCTATTTTAGTATGATCCTAATGGCTTTACAGAGTGCCAGGCATTTTAACAGAGCCAGGGAGAGGCTTGTAAAACACACGGTCACCACAAGACAGAGGAGAGTGGCTGGCACACTGGAACATGGCGGCCTGGAGGGAGTCTGCGTGTGCATTAGGAGGGTCAGCCAGGGTGATGGTGACACACGATGAAGGAAAACGAGAGACGCGGCTTTGAATGAAAGACAGGCAGTGTGTGTCTGCGATTGTGTGTCGGCCTGGGTCGGGGTCTAAAGCAGACACATGGCGCCGAGTGGCACGGCCTGGGTACGGGTGGGTTTGGACGGAGAGAGGCAAAAAAAAAAAAAAAAAAAAAAAGATTCAAATTGTGATGTCGTTAAGGGAAACATCTCGCCAGTAAAACAAAGAGAGAAAAAACACATAACCACTCGCATTTTAAAAAGTCACTGGCTCTCACGCCCACACTGACATGTAAGTGAGACGGTGAGAGTAAAAAAGGTGATGGTGATGGAGGCACTCTCGAGGAAAAACACGGGAAAGAGGAAAGGTCTTCCTCGGGGGGGAGAAGAAACAAAACGCCAGAAGAAAGCAAGACGTTGAGACAGTGATGGCAGAAGAGTACGTGATGAAGAGTTTTCACCCAAAAGCCAAAACCTCAGAATTAAAGAAGTGTCCTAGTTCCACTGTGAGCATAGTAATTAACTTACTTTCCCCCACGCTAAACTCCAAATCATTCAACGAGCACTCTCAAAAATAACTCTGTTTGTTGGTTTTTATCTCTAATTTCGTATTTTGAGATAAATGCCCACAAGCCAAAAACAAGTATTTATGCCATTCTTCAGTAAAATGCCTGAACCTTAATAAGTAGTTGGCTAAACTTAACCACCACTTAACCATCACAAATCAGAGCATGAGTCATTCTGTAGCATACATATGGGTCCTTGTGGAAGACGCTATCAAGCTACGTTTTCCTTGAGGTAGATACGTTGCAACTGCTTCACAACACGCGATGCTAACTTCAAAAAGGAGGTAGACAACGTCTCTGTGATGGACTATCTGACTAGAGCGGGAATAAAATGTGCAGAAGGCAATTTAAGTATTCAAATCACTGTAGCATGTCTTGGCCGTGTTTAGTAAATTGGTTAGAAGGGTCTTTTTTTTGGCTTGGATGTGGCCGCGCGCAGTTTGTTTTCAATGTTTTCAATATTATTAAATGTTTTTATAAATACAAGGTAGGGATGAAATACTGCAGGATAGTCGCTTGGTCGTCTAAAAAGCATTCAATCTTGTTAGATAAGCTTTCGCAGCGGCCTGCCCGCATAATTCGCTTTTATCCGGAGTGAGTTTTTCCTCTAAAGAAATGTGGACCACAGATTACTGTCTGCATCCAGGCTGATGATGAAAAATACCTACGGTGATTTCCTGTCCACCAAAGTCGCCCAAACCATGTCGCTGAGCCTATAATATACGCAGGCGATTAAATGACAACTTAATTCAGTACATTGGAACTTGACTTTAAGTGACACCATACCATGCTGCGCCGTATCTGAAGCACTCATGCTAAACAGAGACATTTCCCAGCATTAAGACATACAATAGGGCTTTCATGAGCACTGTAGGAAACTAGCGCTGCTGTACCCCAACCACACACTCTGTCACGTTGCTCTGTGAGTATGTGTGTGTCTAGAGTTACCGTTTTTCAATGTATACCACATGTAGCGGCCATGTATCGCCTGATATGTTTTCAATATGGAGGAAAAAGACAAGAGCAAGAGAGAGAGAGCGAGGGAGAGACATGGGGAAGCCATAGACGGGCCCGCAAAATATTAAAATTTAATAATATGGTGTTTATGTTCAATATCTGAAAACACAACCGGTTACCATGACGACAGAGCTACATCGGGGCGAGCCAACTTTCCCTCAGCCTCACCTTTCCGTATCCTCGCTTCTCTCTTTTCTTTGCTCTCCTCCCACTCTCAGATGACAACTCTTTCAACAGTTAAATAGTAAATATACTCTTCTCTCCCCTCCGCGCTCCATATATGAACCGAGCCGGCTCCCGCTGCCAAAAAAGCTCGGAGCAGAGTTTACTCCCTGTAAAATAAAACGTCTGAAACAGCATTTGTTCCGCCGCCAGGAGCTTGTCGTCAGGTGACCCGCTGGAGTAAATCTTTTCAATAATGTCAAAGGCAGCGCCAAAAACCTGCCAGGGCGACCCGGTGTGTGCCCTCGCTCCCACACACACATACACACACACACTGGCTGGTTTCAGGGATTAAAACAATCGTGAGTGACAAAACTCACTCCACAGTCTTCACTTTGCGTGACTTTTCCCCGTCGTCTCTCAGAAACGCACACAACACGGGCCTCACCTGTTCCTGCGTCATGCTGTGCAGCTGCGTGTGCCAGGAGGCGGAGTCACGGCGGTGATAGGCGGGGGGCGGGGCGAAGTCCTGCAGTATGATTGGGTCCCGCTCTTGACACAGTGAGGTCAGGTGGCTGATGTACAGCTTCAGTTTGCTGCGGTTCTGATTGAGATCCAGGAGAGGAGAGAGGATCTGGAGGGATGGCGGAGGGAAAATGAGAGGGATTCAATTTATTGTGCACCAAACATAATAAGTAACAGCAATGGTCAATGCTGCCCATGATAACAGTTTAAAAGATTTGAAGCAGAATGGAAACACACAGAAAGTCTTACCAGGGAGAGAAAGAGAGAGAACGGGGTGGTCTAACAACTGGTAGTTATTATTTTTATTCTTATATAATCATTAATTATAATGCAGGGCTATGTACAAAAAAATGTGTGCTCTCTAGTTCCCTTACACACAATCTTTTGGTCGCAGATCTTCTGCAGGCATTGAAGCCAGAGAGGAGAAAAAGAACAGTTGGATGCAGATATAGACGTTCAACTAATTAACCCTGATGCAAAACAGCTGCTCCTTTGTATTTAGAATTGGCTGAAATCACTCCGCTCATCTACGACTCCCTAGAGAACACTCGCTCAACTTCCTCAAGCAAACTGAGAGTGAATCTTCATCATTTTGCATCTTTTGCACTTTTTTTTTATCGATAACTTTAACACACATAAAATTCATATCTATCTATATATATATATATATATATATATACACACACACATACATACAAAGGCTGAAAGATGAAAACAGACATGGAAATGGAGAGACGGCAGAGGATGAGATGTAAAAAAAAGAAGAAAAAAAAAGAATAGTTTGAACCCCCGTTTAAATAGAGTTAACAGTAATCCGACTTCCCCACACGCTTATATCTTCTATATTTTTTTGAGGAAGCTGTTGACTGTGGGAAAGCTGCTGTTTTAAAATAAACCTTTAAGAAGCATATTGACCGATGCAAACCACATTTTCTGTATCTACTGACCTTTTAAACAACAGAGACCAAAAGCTGCAGTCAACTAAACTGCAACGTTGTTATACAAAGTTCTCCAGTTTGTATCCAGACTTAACGGGTTTGATTCCTACGTTCAACAGTTGCTATGACTGACGAGCAGGTTTCTGTGTGTGTGTGTGTGTGTGTGGGAATGAGGATCAGACGAGCTAAACGCAGACACACACGGTTCTCCCTGGGGAATCCAAGGATTTAAGTGCAGAGGAAGCATGTTAAGAGGGCCGTTAGTGTGCAAGTTTGTGTGTGTGTGTGTGTGTATTCAGTCCCAGCCGAGTCTGTCCACTCCCTGTGCTCCATGCTCATCATCACTCAACACAGACACACACATACACACACACACATACTGTACTCCATCCCATCTTTAACCTGATTCTCCCTTCACCGTTTACTGTATGTCAAATAAGCACGCGTTGTCATCCGTTTGGACTTGAATTTTATTCTTCCTGCATTTAATTCAGACAGAACGCCGAGTCCTCTGTCTGCATACATTTCAGTCAGTCAGTCAGAATTGTAACAAGCAATATGACACCGCATGTAACCATAGCAACCATATGGATACTCCATGCCATGTCAGATCAGTGGTTAAACTAACGACGATTTTAAATTTAAAGACAGCCTATGTTTTGGCTTTGGGCCATTTTGAGTAAATTATGAATAAATATACAGTATATACACCTTGTTTTACTTTTTTTTTTAAAACAAACTGCAGATTGATAATTTCTGAATATAATGTAACATGTAATCGTCTACATATATGGACCCGACAATCATTGTCCAGTAACTTCAAATGAAATTACCAGATGTGGGTGTTGTCTGTGTCGGAGGGGGGAGGGGACATACAGTTGACAGTAAAACAAAGTCACTTCTGATTCGGAGGACTACGTTTTGAACCATCTGTATCGGTGTGCTCATGAGTCGCCACCTTCCCGTCTCACAACTGCTTGTTTTTCACACAAACACGCTGCACACAAAGTGCAGGCACCCACAAACACGTAAAAACACTCATTCAGGGTCGTTATCAAAGTTGTAAATAGGTGTGGTTACAGTATTTTCCAGTGAGAACCGGCCAACAGGTTACAGTCCATTACGAAATACATTACTGAACGTTTCCCTCCGGAGGAGGAGAGAGGGAAGCGGAAAGAGAAGCGAGGAGAAAATGATGGAGTCAAAGGCTACAGGGATCCTACACATTCTGCATTTCATAACACCTCCGTCGCTGTATACGTTATGATGTATGCTGACGGCGGCAACGCAACAGACGACGTTATCGCTCCGAGGCTGTCGTGTTATATGCCAATATGTGAACACATCTCTCCAAATCTGGCTTTAATGCTTCGAAAAACACACTCAACATATGTGCAACAGCTGTTCTCTCACACTTTCTAATCCAGACTATTCTGTCAGAGAGCTTAAAAAAAAGAATACTGTCCACACTTTCCAGACGTGCAGCAAAGCTCCGCGGATCAAATGCAAGACAAATGAGAAACAGGCAGAAAGAATGGAAGGAATGATGTCGATATAAGGAAGACATTTAGAGAGAAATAACATCAGTGTTTTCTTTTCCTTTTCCAAGAAATATGTAATGACTAACAGAAACAAATATCTAAACGTAAGCCTGAATTTATTCCTGTAATAATAACGTGAAATATGAACAAAACACGGACTCCTGAAAGTATTCGCAGGACCTTAAGCCTTTGAATTTACAGATTTTATTAAGGTGTACTGTATATATGTACCTTCATGTTTTTATTGTATTTCACAACCTGCAGCGGTCAACGTATGCAGTGTGTTGTGTGTTTAATGAGCCCACGGTGTTTCCAGTGTCTTACTGTACTATGAAACGATCCCAGAGGAGACATAATTTCATACGCCGCCGTGTGTGTGTCAGAGTGAGTGTGTGTTTGTGCCTCTTTATTAGCCTCCGATGCCTGCCTAGCAGACTCTTACCGCGCTGTGAAACAACACCAAAGAGAGACATTCAGCTAGCCTCACTCACTGGCCACATTTTAATGGCCGTATTATTCGAGGAAATCAAGATTTTTTTTGTTTTTCTCCACGGATCCCTCTGACACACAAGCAGAAATACATTTGAGCAGGGAAAAGCATCTTTGGAGGAGGTCAAATTTCACTTTGACAGCGCTGGAATCATGGCTGCTGATGTGACTCACAACTAGAAAACACTTTCTGTTGGTGGATATTCTCTCCATTTCCAACTACTACTCTGCAGAGTGAATTGTTTTTGGCTGAGATAAATAGTCAAATAACCGTTCAGTCAATCAATTTAGAATAAATCTGCAATCATTTTGATAAAGCCATAAGTTTTTTTTTTACTTTTGGATAACGATCTAACAACAACAACAACAAAAGAAACTACGATGTATAAAATCTGTTTAGTTCCAACCCTTAGCTTAGACTTTGGATGCAACTAAACTTACGCGTCTTTTATTCTTTTCTCTTTAATAATACAAGAGAGAATGTTCCTCCAGTCTTCTGATCGTATTCTGCCGAGCCAGTTACAAATAACTAACTTCACTAATAATTTAAGTACCATCAGTTGCAATGTCATGTCAGAATTAAATATTTTTGCTCAGCTCTCATCGATGCACTTTCATACGGAGATCTTGTTTCATATAACAAGTCGGAGCTTTGCGTCATTATTTATGAAGTAATTTTAAAATATTGAAAAACCTCACAAGCCAGAAAAGTTGAACTCCTTTACAGAAAAAAAAAAAACCCATTTACACCTCTTCCCTGTCTTTTTTCACTGATGCATCTAATACCACTAAAGACCATTAAAAATGCAAAATACCATAAAACGTTGCTCAACAATGCTCGGTGTGTGTTAAGAGTGCTCTCCTGTGTTTCAGTTGTTTCTGGAGCATTTCATTCTCCAACTGTAATACAGAACTCGGACTGAAAGAGACACAATCACTCACTGTTCGGGTGTAATGCGCTATGGCGAATTACCCGCCTTACACACCGAGAAGCAGTCTGCACCGTAAATGTGTGTGTGAAACTACTCATGAAGACTGGCTGGCCTGCTTCTCTCAGCAGGGAGGCGCTACCGCTAATTAATACCCAGGGTCAAACTTAGATCGGCTGGTGAACATTTGGGCTTTCAGCATCCCGATGGGAAATCCCACTGGAGGAACTGAGCGGCCCCAAAACCAGCATGTGCTACTCATGTGCAGTCAGTAGATCAAACCCTTTTGATAATGTGAGAACAAACTTAAAAGATACTTTGTGCGTTGCATAATTTCAACAAAATTAGAATTGTCTCAAGAGATTTACAGGAACAAGTGAGCTTACATTATCAGATCTGTTATTATTCAAGACAAAAGTTGAATCATTTATATTAGAAAAGCAAAACGTGAAATAGTTGTTCTTCAGAAAGACATTCTACATTATTAAGAGGAAGGTTGCGTTTCTTAAACTGTACAATCACACACACAATACTTTCTGTGTGAAACCAAATCCTATCACATCCAAAGGAAGGTGTTATGATGTGCTGAGACCTTTGTTTAGTCTGTAACACTGTAAAGGCAGAGTATACTGTAACACACATCATCTCAGCTGTCCATCGTGGATATAGTAGAAAAGTACAGCGCCCAACGTGGGGCTCGAACCCACGACCCTGAGATTAAGAGTCTCATGCTCTACCGACTGAGCTAGCCGGGTGGTGCTTGGTTTGAAAGAGGCTCAGATTTCATTGCAGTGTTAATTCTCATGGGCTGCGTGCAGTCCGCCGAGGGTGGAGGATTGGATTTCTGGGTCCACTTCGCTCACACCCCACACCGGCAGTTTATAGATAACAAAGTCGTTACGCATGCTCGTATCTACCATTGAGGACACCCAAGTCATGTCCTCTGTATGTTTTTCGTTTCATTCATTTAGAATAACGAAATTAAGATCCCTGTATTAACGCCCCGTCTCAGATGGATTTTAAACATGGAGTTAAACATATACACATGCACCCCGGGGTTCTCACATGTCACAAGAACTCCAATACCCAAAATCCCGTTGTCCCAAAATAAACAAGTTATTTGACGCTATGTTGTTTTCTGCCGGGTGTGGTCTCTTTTCACGTTGAGAAAGATGAGTGACAGGTTGAAACAAACATATATTTCTAAAAGGTAACAGGAGTGGTTCCACAGGCCAAAAGAAAAAGAGAAGGTGAGTAGCCTAAGAAAAAGGGGCAGGAAGGAAGCTTAATGTTAAGGTATTAACCCGCTAGCTTCAGTTCTGATTCGTGTGCCCCCACATCAGGACGTCTTTGTCTTATGAATGAGGTAATTCTACATTAGATGTGTTAAGATTGATATGTAGCAGTATGTTTTTTTTGTTCTTACTCCACGTCAGGTAGGTGCGATTAATGACCTTTGGGCCCCTAGAAATACAAGAAACCCCCATTGTGTAATTAAAAAAACAGTACAGGGGCAGGGTCAAGGGAAACATTTCACTTTCAGCATTAATAAAAAAACAACCTTTTTACTGTATATTTTGGCAAAGCAGCGGCTTTCTTGAATAGGGTGACCAGATGAGAATTTGGTGAAATTCGGGACAGGGGAGTTGTGGGACGGTGTGGCCTCCTGACATTACATGTCTCTACAACTGAGAAATATCATGTCATAAAGAAGAAAAACTAAAATTACTAAGATGAGGACATTCTCGGGGAACAGAAGAGTTTCAAGTGTGAATGTTGATGAATGAGTGGAAGAAATGAGCATGACGAAAATGATAAGCCAGCATCACAACACCAGAACCAGATCACAAACTCACGGCTGGAACAACAGAAAAGAAAGGGCGAAAGACGAATGACGAGCACATCCAAAGGTGATCAGATCCGGGTAAAGAAAGACGCTCACCCTTCTGTACAAAATGGCGGTTTGAGAGAGAAAGAAGGCATGTGGCTCGCTAGGCCCAAATGCCCTCCTCGTCATCCTATTGGTTAGTTTGGTCCAACCGCAGCGTGAGTTTGGAGAAAGCAGGAAGTTAGTTTGGTGAAGCAGAAAATTGTAGAAAAACCATAAAAGGTGCAAGAACTTTAGAAAATATGTAATAGTAACTAGTAATAGTTTAAATGTTATACCAAGCTTAAACATGTAGAAGTGTGACTTTGACTTGAACAAAGGCTGTATTCAAAATTGCATACGACATACTACTTGCGAAGCCACTATGCAGTATGCAGAACATGCTGGGTACTGTGTTTGATAGTATGTGGTATGAAACTGTTGAATTGATCTAGTTTTCAGTATGCTAGGCCAGGCTTTAGTCTTTAAACAAGCTCTTAAAGCACTGGACAAAAAAAAACAAACAAACTCATACCACTATTGTCATATTAGCGAAAAATAAAATTTATTGAGTTTTTTTGGTTTACGACTAATGTTTGTTTACTTTATAAGTTACTGCTGCTAGCTCCCCCAGCCGTTAACACATTTATTCTAACAGCTCATTGCGAAATCAATCAATGTACTGTAAATACAAAAACATCGCTGGAAAGAACGAGCTCTTGGTGCTTTTTGTGTTGTGATATTCAAATCAACAGGGAAATAAAAGCCTCTGGACGACAGGACGGGCCTCTTGCGAGAGAACACCTGCCTTTGCTGCAATTAGACTCTTCTGCTCCCGTATTTTTGGCAAACTAGATTTGGATTGTATCAGCATACTACATACTACAAGCTAAATTTTCACCAAATCAGTACATACTGCAAGTATAGTATGCAGCTTTGAATACAGCTACGGAAATGTTGTGGTAAAGCATGCTTTCATCCACTTAAGAGGCGACGATATTACGTGGCATATGAGGACCATATTTGGAGGTTTGCCCCCCAAGTGGAGGCTCAGTGACCTGAGCAGAGATCTTACCTGATCGGGGGAGGGCTTGTGATTGTTGGGCTGCTCTGAGTTTGGAGAGGAAACCTTCAGGTGCTCGTCCTCATAGTTGTCCGCCATCAGCTTCATCCGATTTTGAGTCTTCATAAAGAGAAAGAGAGAGAGAGAGAGAGAGAGAGAGAGAGAGAGAGAGAGTCATCTATCTGATATCTCACAACAAAGACAATGGAAATGTATGTTATACGTGATTCAGCAACAGCAACAAACGTTCATGTTTGAGGAAAAAAAACATAAACTAGTGTGTGTCTGTGTTTTTCTGTGTGGGATAAGAGGGAAACCATAGCCTTCTATTCCTCGGGGAGGAAAGAGGAGTTGTACAACTGCCATGAGCTTTGCCTTTTCTGAAACACACTTTGTGGATGTGCACGAGAGACGAAGAGAAAGAAGAGAGAAAGACACTGGGACAGAGTCAAGAATGGACAGCAAGTAAAGGCACTGATGGAAAGAGATCATTCCCAACTGTCAATGTGTGTTTGCATTTTAAATGTTACGGCTGCTTCTGCCTGTACTGAAAAGGAATAATGAAGATATTCTATTTTGAACTCCACACACATGCACACACAAACAATCATGCCACCACCTATTGGGTATCTTCTATTTCTTGTATTTCTATTTCCTCTTGTTTTATTTCCTACGTTATTCTCATCCCTCCCATCTTTGCTCTGCCTCCATCTTTTTGCTCTTCTACCTACTGTCTTCTCATCCCTTCCATTCTTTCTCTCTTCCTCTCATGCTGCTCCATCTGTTTCACATGTTACAGTTATACTTCAGTCTCTACAGTAGGCCTGGAAAGAGCGAGGGAGTGAAAGGGAGGGAGTCAGTCTAAATCTGTCAGTCTTGTACAATCTAAATCCCCTTAGCCTCTCACTGAGCCCTGCAAGAAACAGGGGCTTAAGCAGGCCAGACTGAAGTTTGTGTGTGTGTGTGTGTGTGTGTGTGTGTGTGTGTGTGTGTGTGTGTGTGTGTGTGTGTGTGTGTGTGTGTGTGTGTGTGTGTGTGTGTGTATGTGTGACAGAAATGGAAAGAAAAATGTGAATGCCATCTTACATATGCCTTTGTTTGAAAGCTCAATGAATGACTACATTTTACAAATGTGTACGTGAGCAAGAGATATGTGTGATAAGTCAGGTGGATGGGAGCCTCCCCTAATGTGCACACAAACAATTAATTTCCTTGTTTCCCTAAAATGGCTTCAAGAGATACACACACATTGAAACAAGGAGAATTCACAGCAAGGACAGAAACTGCACTCCACGAGGCACCTATAAACACATATAAATGCACTCACAGTGAAGGCAGTCATGTTCCGGCATGACTCGTTGGCTGAGAATAGATGTGTCATCAGTAAAGGACCATTATCACCAAAGGTGATGGAACGAGAGAGATGGAGATCATGCTAAGGTACTTCCCAGGAAAAGGTATCATTCTAACGCATCTCAGCTTAAGTGCGAGTCTAAACCACAACATGGGGCTTCACCCTACAACCCTGACAGAAACAAAGGACAGCTCAAACCCAGACCCTGAGATTAAGAGTCTCATGCTCTACTGACTGAGCTAGCCGGGCTACGTGCAACAAAAAATAGGTTGTGGGTTCGAGCTCCGCCTTGGGCTCCACAGTAACAAAATGAGAGCTATTTGAATCACCAAACTACAGGGATGAAGCCTGCAGATAGAAAGATCTGTCAGGAGTGGGATGTGAACCCACACCTCCATCAGGAAAGCACAACTCCCTTCGCTGGGGAAGGAAGCAACTCTTGAGTCTGGCACCTTAGACCACTCGGCCACCCTGACTTTGAAGGAAGATTGACCATTCAAAAAATAGGTCATGGGTTCGAGCCCCGCCATGAGCTACACAGTAACAAATAAAACACATAAAAACAGCCACAACCAGCCTGAACCGTTGATACAAGGCAGGATGGATCCATGCTTTCATGTTGTTGACGCCAAATTCTGACTCTACCTTCCGAATGTCGCAGCAGAAATCGAGACTCATCAGACCAGGCAACGTTTTTCCAATCTTCTATTGTCCAATTTTGGTGAGCCGGTGCGAATTGTAGCCTCAGTTTCCTGTTCTTAGCTGACAGGAGTGGCACCCGGTGTGGTCTTCTGCTGCTGTAGCCCTAGAGATGGTTGTACGTGAAAATCCCAGTATATCAGCAGTTTCTGAAATACTCAGAACAGCCCGTCTGGCACCAACAACCATGCCATGTTCAAAGTCACTTAAATCACCTTACTTCCCCATTCCGATGCTCGGTTTGAACTGCAGCAGATCGTCTTGACCATGTCTACATGCCTAAATGCATTGAGTTGCTGCCAAGTGATTGGCTGATTAGAAATTTGCGTTAACAAGCAGTTGGACAGGTGTACCTAATAAAGTGGCTGGTGAGTGTAGATTGAGTCTGTGGTCCTTGCCAGGACATTCTCATTCATATCAGGTTAAGAAACAGTCTGAAGCATTAACGCCTATCCCCTCTTGGTGCTACAATGAGCGAGAAAGGAGATCATTGAGATCTAGATTAAGTCTGTGGTCCTTAATAGGACATTGTCATTCACAATGGGGTTAAGAAACAATCTAAAGCATGAACGCCCAACGTGGGGCTCGGACCCACGACCCAGAGATTAAGAGTCTCATGCTCTACCGACTGAGCTAGTCGGGCCACATGTAACATAAAATAGGTTGTGGTTCCTAGCCCCTTCCCCCATGATATGCACAGAAACAAAAGGGGGGCTCTTTATATCACCAAATTACAGGGAAGAAGCCTGCAGATAAAAAGAGCTGTCAGGAGTGGGATTTGAACCCACGCCTACATTTGGAGACCAGAAGTCCCTTTGTTGGGGAAGGAAGCAACTCTTGAGTCTGGCGCCTTAGACCACTCGGCCACCCTGACTTAGAAGACAGTGTTAGAGTCAAGGAGCATTACCCTCAAAGGTGCTACAATGAGCGAGAAAGGAGATCTAGATTGAGTCTGTGGTCCTTAGCAGGACATTGTCATTTACAATGGGGTTAAGAAACAGTCTAAAGGATGAACGCCCAACGTGGGGCTCGAACCCACGACCCTGAGATTAAGAGTCTCATGCTCTACCGACTGAGCTAGCCGGGCTACATGTAACCAAAAATAGGTTGTGGTTCCGAGCCCATCCCCCCCATGATATGCACAGAAACAAAAGGGGGGCTCTTTATATCACCAAATTACAGGGATGAAGCCTGCAGATTAAAAGCACTGTCAGGAGTGGGATTTGAACCCACGCCTCCATTCGGAGACCAGAAGTCCCTTTCTTGAGGAAGCAAGCAACTCTTGAGTCTGGCGCCTTAGACCACTCGGCCACCCTGACTTAGAAGACAGTGTTAGAGTCAAGGAGCATTACCCTCAAAGGTGCTACAATGAGGGAGAAAGGAGATCTAGATTGAGTCTGTGGTCTTTAGCAGGACATTGTCATTTACAATGGGGTTAAGAAACAGTCTAAAGCATGAACACCCAACGTGGGGCTCGAACCCACGACCCTGAGATTAAGAGTCTCATGCTCTACCGACTGAGCTAGCCGGGCTACATGTAACCAAAAATAGGTTGTGGTTCCGAGCCCCTCCCCCCCATGATATGCACAGAAAGAAATGGGGGGCTCTTTATATCACCAAATTACAGGGATGAAGCCTGCAGATTAAAAGCACTGTCAGGAGTGGGATTTGAACCCACGCCTCCATTCGGAGACCAGAAGTCCCTTTGTTGGGGAAGGAAGCAACTTTTGAGTCTGGCGCCTTAGACCACTCGGCCACCCTGACTTAGAAGACAGTGTTAGAGTCAAGGAGCATTACCCTCAAAGGTGCTACAATGAGCGAGAAAGGAGATCTAGATTGAGTCTGTGGTCCTTAGCAGGACATTGTCATTTACAATGGGGTTAAGAAACAGTCTAAAGGATGAACGCCCAACGTGGGGCTCGAACCCACGACCCTGAGATTAAGAGTCTCATGCTCTACCGACTGAGCTAGCCGGGCTACATGTAACCAAAAATAGGTTGTGGTTCCGAGCCCATCCCCCCCATGATATGCACAGAAACAAAAGGGGGGCTCTTTATATCACCAAATTACAGGGATGAAGCCTGCAGATTAAAAGCACTGTCAGGAGTGGGATTTGAACCCACGCCTCCATTCGGAGACCAGAAGTCCCTTTCTTGAGGAAGCAAGCAACTCTTGAGTCTGGCGCCTTAGACCACTCGGCCACCCTGACTTAGAAGACAGTGTTAGAGTCAAGGAGCATTACCCTCAAAGGTGCTACAATGAGGGAGAAAGGAGATCTAGATTGAGTCTGTGGTCTTTAGCAGGACATTGTCATTTACAATGGGGTTAAGAAACAGTCTAAAGCATGAACGCCCAACGTGGGGCTCGAACCCACGACCCTGAGATTAAGAGTCTCATGCTCTACCGACTGAGCTAGCCAGGCTACATGTAACAAAAAATAGGTTGTGGTTCCGAGCCCCTCCCCCCCATGATATGCACAGAAACAAAAGGGGGGCTCTTTATATCACCAAATTACAGGGATGAAGCCTGCTGATTAAAAGCACTATCAGGAGTGGGATTTGAACCCACGCCTCCATTCGGAGACCAGAAGTCCCTTTGTTGGGGAAGGAAGCAACTTTTGAGTCTGGCGCCTTAGACCACTCGGCCACCCTGACTTAGAAGACAGTGTTAGAGTCAAGGAGCATTACCCTCAAAGGTGCTACAATGAGCGAGAAAGGAGATCTAGATTGAGTCTGTGGTCCTTAGCAGGACATTGTCATTTACAATGGGGTTAAGAAACAGTCTAAAGGATGAACGCCCAACGTGGGGCTCGAACCCACGACCCTGAGATTAAGAGTCTCATGCTCTACCGACTGAGCTAGCCGGGCTACATGTAACCAAAAATAGGTTGTGGTTCCGAGCCCATCCCCCCCATGATATGCACAGAAACAAAAGGGGGGCTCTTTATATCACCAAATTACAGGGATGAAGCCTGCAGATTAAAAGCACTGTCAGGAGTGGGATTTGAACCCACGCCTCCATTCGGAGACCAGAAGTCCCTTTCTTGAGGAAGCAAGCAACTCTTGAGTCTGGCGCCTTAGACCACTCGGCCACCCTGACTTAGAAGACAGTCTTAGAGTCAAGGAGCATTACCCTCAAAGGTGCTACAATGAGGGAGAAAGGAGATCTAGATTGAGTCTGTGGTCTTTAGCAGGACATTGTCATTTACAATGGGGTTAAGAAACAGTCTAAAGCATGAACACCCAACGTGGGGCTCGAACCCACGACCCTGAGATTAAGAGTCTCATGCTCTACCGACTGAGCTAGCCGGGCTACATGTAACCAAAAATAGGTTGTGGTTCCGAGCCCCTCCCCCCCATGATATGCACAGAAAGAAATGGGGGGCTCTTTATATCACCAAATTACAGGGATGAAGCCTGCAGATTAAAAGCACTGTCAGGAGTGGGATTTGAACCCACGCCTCCATTCGGAGACCAGAAGTCCCTTTGTTGGGGAAGGAAGCAACTTTTGAGTCTGGCGCCTTAGACCACTCGGCCACCCTGACTTAGAAGACAGTGTTAGAGTCAAGGAGCATTACCCTCAAAGGTGCTACAATGAGCGAGAAAGGAGATCTAGATTGAGTCTGTGGTCCTTAGCAGGACATTGTCATTTACAATGGGGTTAAGAAACAGTCTAAAGGATGAACGCCCAACGTGGGGCTCGAACCCACGACCCTGAGATTAAGAGTCTCATGCTCTACCGACTGAGCTAGCCGGGCTACATGTAACCAAAAATAGGTTGTGGTTCCGAGCCCATCCCCCCCATGATATGCACAGAAACAAAAGGGGGGCTCTTTATATCACCAAATTACAGGGATGAAGCCTGCAGATTAAAAGCACTGTCAGGAGTGGGATTTGAACCCACGCCTCCATTCGGAGACCAGAAGTCCCTTTCTTGAGGAAGCAAGCAACTCTTGAGTCTGGCGCCTTAGACCACTCGGCCACCCTGACTTAGAAGACAGTGTTAGAGTCAAGGAGCATTACCCTCAAAGGTGCTACAATGAGGGAGAAAGGAGATCTAGATTGAGTCTGTGGTCTTTAGCAGGACATTGTCATTTACAATGGGGTTAAGAAACAGTCTAAAGCATGAACACCCAACGTGGGGCTCGAACCCACGACCCTGAGATTAAGAGTCTCATGCTCTACCGACTGAGCTAGCCGGGCTACATGTAACAAAAAATAGGTTGTGGTTCCGAGCCCCTCCCCCCCATGATATGCACAGAAAGAAATGGGGGGCTCTTTATATCACCAAATTACAGGGATGAAGCCTGCAGATTAAAAGCACTGTCAGGAGTGGGATTTGAACCCACGCCTCCATTCGGAGACCAGAAGTCCCTTTGTTGGGGAAGGAAGCAACTTTTGAGTCTGGCGCCTTAGACCACTCGGCCACCCTGACTTAGAAGACAGTGTTAGAGTCAAGGAGCATTACCCTCAAAGGTGCTACAATGAGCGAGAAAGGAGATCTAGATTGAGTCTGTGGTCCTTAGCAGGACATTGTCATTTACAATGGGGTTAAGAAACAGTCTAAAGGATGAACGCCCAACGTGGGGCTCGAACCCACGACCCTGAGATTAAGAGTCTCATGCTCTACCGACTGAGCTAGCCGGGCTACATGTAACCAAAAATAGGTTGTGGTTCCGAGCCCATCCCCCCCATGATATGCACAGAAACAAAAGGGGGGCTCTTTATATCACCAAATTACAGGGATGAAGCCTGCAGATTAAAAGCACTGTCAGGAGTGGGATTTGAACCCACGCCTCCATTCGGAGACCAGAAGTCCCTTTCTTGAGGAAGCAAGCAACTTTTGAGTCTGGCGCCTTAGACCACTCGGCCACCCTGACTTAGAAGACAGTGTTAGAGTCAAGGAGCATTACCCTCAAAGGTGCTACAATGAGCGAGAAAGGAGATCTAGATTGAGTCTGTGGTCCTTAGCAGGACATTGTCATTTACAATGGGGTTAAGAAACAGTCTAAAGGATGAACGCCCAACGTGGGGCTCGAACCCACGACCCTGAGATTAAGAGTCTCATGCTCTACCGACTGAGCTAGCCGGGCTACATGTAACCAAAAATAGGTTGTGGTTCCGAGCCCATCCCCCCCATGATATGCACAGAAACAAAAGGGGGGCTCTTTATATCACCAAATTACAGGGATGAAGCCTGCAGATTAAAAGCACTGTCAGGAGTGGGATTTGAACCCACGCCTCCATTCGGAGACCAGAAGTCCCTTTCTTGAGGAAGCAAGCAACTCTTGAGTCTGGCGCCTTAGACCACTCGGCCACCCTGACTTAGAAGACAGTGTTAGAGTCAAGGAGCATTACCCTCAAAGGTGCTACAATGAGCGAGAAAGGAGATCTAGATTGAGTCTGTGGTCCTTAGCAGGACATTGTCATTTACAATGGGGTTAAGAAACAGTCTAAAGGATGAACGCCCAACGTGGGGCTCGAACCCACGACCCTGAGATTAAGAGTCTCATGCTCTACCGACTGAGCTAGCCGGGCTACATGTAACCAAAAATAGGTTGTGGTTCCGAGCCCATCCCCCCCATGATATGCACAGAAACAAAAGGGGGGCTCTTTATATCACCAAATTACAGGGATGAAGCCTGCGGATTAAAAGCACTGTCAGGAGTGGGATTTGAACCCACGCCTCCATTCGGAGACCAGAAGTCCCTTTCTTGAGGAAGCAAGCAACTCTTGAGTCTGGCGCCTTAGACCACTCGGCCACCCTGACTTAGAAGACAGTGTTAGAGTCAAGGAGCATTACCCTCAAAGGTGCTACAATGAGGGAGAAAGGAGATCTAGATTGAGTCTGTGGTCTTTAGCAGGACATTGTCATTTACAATGGGGTTAAGAAACAGTCTAAAGCATGAACACCCAACGTGGGGCTCGAACCCACGACCCTGAGATTAAGAGTCTCATGCTCTACCGACTGAGCTAGCCGGGCTACATGTAACCAAAAATAGGTTGTGGTTCCGAGCCCATCCCCCCCATGATATGCACAGAAACAAAAGGGGGGCTCTTTATATCACCAAATTACAGGGATGAAGCCTGCAGATTAAAAGCACTGTCAGGAGTGGGATTTGAACCCACGCCTCCATTCGGAGACCAGAAGTCCCTTTCTTGAGGAAGCAAGCAACTCTTGAGTCTGGCGCCTTAGACCACTCGGCCACCCTGACTTAGAAGACAGTGTTAGAGTCAAGGAGCATTACCCTCAAAGGTGCTACAATGAGCGAGAAAGGAGATCTAGATTGAGTCTGTGGTCCTTAGCAGGACATTGTCATTTACAATGGGGTTAAGAAACAGTCTAAAGGATGAACGCCCAACGTGGGGCTCGAACCCACGACCCTGAGATTAAGAGTCTCATGCTCTACCGACTGAGCTAGCCGGGCTACATGTAACCAAAAATAGGTTGTGGTTCCGAGCCCATCCCCCCCATGATATGCACAGAAACAAAAGGGGGGCTCTTTATATCACCAAATTACAGGGATGAAGCCTGCGGATTAAAAGCACTGTCAGGAGTGGGATTTGAACCCACGCCTCCATTCGGAGACCAGAAGTCCCTTTCTTGAGGAAGCAAGCAACTCTTGAGTCTGGCGCCTTAGACCACTCGGCCACCCTGACTTAGAAGACAGTGTTAGAGTCAAGGAGCATTACCCTCAAAGGTGCTACAATGAGGGAGAAAGGAGATCTAGATTGAGTCTGTGGTCTTTAGCAGGACATTGTCATTTACAATGGGGTTAAGAAACAGTCTAAAGCATGAACACCCAACGTGGGGCTCGAACCCACGACCCTGAGATTAAGAGTCTCATGCTCTACCGACTGAGCTAGCCGGGCTACATGTAACCAAAAATAGGTTGTGGTTCCGAGCCCCTCCCCCCCATGATATGCACAGAAAGAAATGGGGGGCTCTTTATATCACCAAATTACAGGGATGAAGCCTGCAGATTAAAAGCACTGTCAGGAGTGGGATTTGAACCCACGTCTCCATTCGGAGACCAGAAGTCCCTTTGTTGGGGAAGGAAGCAATTTTTGAGTCTGGCGCCTTAGACCACTCGGCCACCCTGACTTAGAAGACAGTGTTAGAGTCAAGGAGCATTACCCTCAAAGGTGCTACAATGAGCGAGAAAGGAGATCTAGATTGAGTCTGTGGTCCTTAGCAGGACATTGTCATTTACAATGGGGTTAAGAAACAGTCTAAAGGATGAACGCCCAACGTGGGGCTCGAACCCACGACCCTGAGATTAAGAGTCTCATGCTCTACCGACTGAGCTAGCCGGGCTACATGTAACCAAAAATAGGTTGTGGTTCCGAGCCCATCCCCCCCATGATATGCACAGAAACAAAAGGGGGGCTCTTTATATCACCAAATTACAGGGATGAAGCCTGCAGATTAAAAGCACTGTCAGGAGTGGGATTTGAACCCACGCCTCCATTCGGAGACCAGAAGTCCCTTTCTTGAGGAAGCAAGCAACTCTTGAGTCTGGCGCCTTAGACCACTCGGCCACCCTGACTTAGAAGACAGTGTTAGAGTCAAGGAGCATTACCCTCAAAGGTGCTACAATGAGGGAGAAAGGAGATCTAGATTGAGTCTGTGGTCTTTAGCAGGACATTGTCATTTACAATGGGGTTAAGAAACAGTCTAAAGCATGAACGCCCAACGTGGGGCTCGAACCCACGACCCTGAGATTAAGAGTCTCATGCTCTACCGACTGAGCTAGCCAGGCTACATGTAACAAAAAATAGGTTGTGGTTCCGAGCCCCTCCCCCCCATGATATGCACAGAAACAAAAGGGGGGCTCTTTATATCACCAAATTACAGGGATGAAGCCTGCTGATTAAAAGCACTATCAGGAGTGGGATTTGAACCCACGCCTCCATTCGGAGACCAGAAGTCCCTTTGTTGGGGAAGGAAGCAACTTTTGAGTCTGGCGCCTTAGACCACTCGGCCACCCTGACTTAGAAGACAGTGTTAGAGTCAAGGAGCATTACCCTCAAAGGTGCTACAATGAGCGAGAAAGGAGATCTAGATTGAGTCTGTGGTCCTTAGCAGGACATTGTCATTTACAATGGGGTTAAGAAACAGTCTAAAGGATGAACGCCCAACGTGGGGCTCGAACCCACGACCCTGAGATTAAGAGTCTCATGCTCTACCGACTGAGCTAGCCGGGCTACATGTAACCAAAAATAGGTTGTGGTTCCGAGCCCATCCCCCCCATGATATGCACAGAAACAAAAGGGGGGCTCTTTATATCACCAAATTACAGGGATGAAGCCTGCAGATTAAAAGCACTGTCAGGAGTGGGATTTGAACCCACGCCTCCATTCGGAGACCAGAAGTCCCTTTCTTGAGGAAGCAAGCAACTCTTGAGTCTGGCGCCTTAGACCACTCGGCCACCCTGACTTAGAAGACAGTCTTAGAGTCAAGGAGCATTACCCTCAAAGGTGCTACAATGAGGGAGAAAGGAGATCTAGATTGAGTCTGTGGTCTTTAGCAGGACATTGTCATTTACAATGGGGTTAAGAAACAGTCTAAAGCATGAACACCCAACGTGGGGCTCGAACCCACGACCCTGAGATTAAGAGTCTCATGCTCTACCGACTGAGCTAGCCGGGCTACATGTAACCAAAAATAGGTTGTGGTTCCGAGCCCCTCCCCCCCATGATATGCACAGAAAGAAATGGGGGGCTCTTTATATCACCAAATTACAGGGATGAAGCCTGCAGATTAAAAGCACTGTCAGGAGTGGGATTTGAACCCACGCCTCCATTCGGAGACCAGAAGTCCCTTTGTTGGGGAAGGAAGCAACTTTTGAGTCTGGCGCCTTAGACCACTCGGCCACCCTGACTTAGAAGACAGTGTTAGAGTCAAGGAGCATTACCCTCAAAGGTGCTACAATGAGCGAGAAAGGAGATCTAGATTGAGTCTGTGGTCCTTAGCAGGACATTGTCATTTACAATGGGGTTAAGAAACAGTCTAAAGGATGAACGCCCAACGTGGGGCTCGAACCCACGACCCTGAGATTAAGAGTCTCATGCTCTACCGACTGAGCTAGCCGGGCTACATGTAAACAAAAATAGGTTGTGGTTCCGAGCCCATCCCCCCCATGATATGCACAGAAACAAAAGGGGGGCTCTTTATATCACCAAATTACAGGGATGAAGCCTGCAGATTAAAAGCACTGTCAGGAGTGGGATTTGAACCCACGCCTCCATTCGGAGACCAGAAGTCCCTTTCTTGAGGAAGCAAGCAACTCTTGAGTCTGGCGCCTTAGACCACTCGGCCACCCTGACTTAGAAGACAGTGTTAGAGTCAAGGAGCATTACCCTCAAAGGTGCTACAATGAGGGAGAAAGGAGATCTAGATTGAGTCTGTGGTCTTTAGCAGGACATTGTCATTTACAATGGGGTTAAGAAACAGTCTAAAGCATGAACACCCAACGTGGGGCTCGAACCCACGACCCTGAGATTAAGAGTCTCATGCTCTACCGACTGAGCTAGCCGGGCTACATGTAACCAAAAATAGGTTGTGGTTCCGAGCCCCTCCCCCCCATGATATGCACAGAAAGAAATGGGGGGCTCTTTATATCACCAAATTACAGGGATGAAGCCTGCAGATTAAAAGCACTGTCAGGAGTGGGATTTGAACCCACGCCTCCATTCGGAGACCAGAAGTCCCTTTGTTGGGGAAGGAAGCAACTTTTGAGTCTGGCGCCTTAGACCACTCGGCCACCCTGACTTAGAAGACAGTGTTAGAGTCAAGGAGCATTACCCTCAAAGGTGCTACAATGAGCGAGAAAGGAGATCTAGATTGAGTCTGTGGTCCTTAGCAGGACATTGTCATTTACAATGGGGTTAAGAAACAGTCTAAAGGATGAACGCCCAACGTGGGGCTCGAACCCACGACCCTGAGATTAAGAGTCTCATGCTCTACCGACTGAGCTAGCCGGGCTACATGTAACCAAAAATAGGTTGTGGTTCCGAGCCCATCCCCCCCATGATATGCACAGAAACAAAAGGGGGGCTCTTTATATCACCAAATTACAGGGATGAAGCCTGCAGATTAAAAGCACTGTCAGGAGTGGGATTTGAACCCACGCCTCCATTCGGAGACCAGAAGTCCCTTTCTTGAGGAAGCAAGCAACTTTTGAGTCTGGCGCCTTAGACCACTCGGCCACCCTGACTTAGAAGACAGTGTTAGAGTCAAGGAGCATTACCCTCAAAGGTGCTACAATGAGCGAGAAAGGAGATCTAGATTGAGTCTGTGGTCCTTAGCAGGACATTGTCATTTACAATGGGGTTAAGAAACAGTCTAAAGGATGAACGCCCAACGTGGGGCTCGAACCCACGACCCTGAGATTAAGAGTCTCATGCTCTACCGACTGAGCAAGCCGGGCTACATGTAAACAAAAATAGGTTGTGGTTCCGAGCCCATCCCCCCCATGATATGCACAGAAACAAAAGGGGGGCTCTTTATATCACCAAATTACAGGGATGAAGCCTGCAGATTAAAAGCACTGTCAGGAGTGGGATTTGAACCCACGCCTCCATTCGGAGACCAGAAGTCCCTTTCTTGAGGAAGCAAGCAACTCTTGAGTCTGGCGCCTTAGACCACTCGGCCACCCTGACTTAGAAGACAGTGTTAGAGTCAAGGAGCATTACCCTCAAAGGTGCTACAATGAGGGAGAAAGGAGATCTAGATTGAGTCTGTGGTCTTTAGCAGGACATTGTCATTTACAATGGGGTTAAGAAACAGTCTAAAGCATGAACGCCCAACGTGGGGCTCGAACCCACGACCCTGAGATTAAGAGTCTCATGCTCTACCGACTGAGCTAGCCAGGCTACATGTAACAAAAAATAGGTTGTGGTTCCGAGCCCCTCCCCCCCATGATATGCACAGAAACAAAAGGGGGGCTCTTTATATCACCAAATTACAGGGATGAAGCCTGCTGATTAAAAGCACTATCAGGAGTGGGATTTGAACCCACGCCTCCATTCGGAGACCAGAAGTCCCTTTGTTGGGGAAGGAAGCAACTTTTGAGTCTGGCGCCTTAGACCACTCGGCCACCCTGACTTAGAAGACAGTGTTAGAGTCAAGGAGCATTACCCTCAAAGGTGCTACAATGAGCGAGAAAGGAGATCTAGATTGAGTCTGTGGTCCTTAGCAGGACATTGTCATTTACAATGGGGTTAAGAAACAGTCTAAAGGATGAACGCCCAACGTGGGGCTCGAACCCACGACCCTGAGATTAAGAGTCTCATGCTCTACCGACTGAGCTAGCCGGGCTACATGTAACCAAAAATAGGTTGTGGTTCCGAGCCCATCCCCCCCATGATATGCACAGAAACAAAAGGGGGGCTCTTTATATCACCAAATTACAGGGATGAAGCCTGCAGATTAAAAGCACTGTCAGGAGTGGGATTTGAACCCACGCCTCCATTCGGAGACCAGAAGTCCCTTTCTTGAGGAAGCAAGCAACTCTTGAGTCTGGCGCCTTAGACCACTCGGCCACCCTGACTTAGAAGACAGTCTTAGAGTCAAGGAGCATTACCCTCAAAGGTGCTACAATGAGGGAGAAAGGAGATCTAGATTGAGTCTGTGGTCTTTAGCAGGACATTGTCATTTACAATGGGGTTAAGAAACAGTCTAAAGCATGAACACCCAACGTGGGGCTCGAACCCACGACCCTGAGATTAAGAGTCTCATGCTCTACCGACTGAGCTAGCCGGGCTACATGTAACCAAAAATAGGTTGTGGTTCCGAGCCCCTCCCCCCCATGATATGCACAGAAAGAAATGGGGGGCTCTTTATATCACCAAATTACAGGGATGAAGCCTGCAGATTAAAAGCACTGTCAGGAGTGGGATTTGAACCCACGCCTCCATTCGGAGACCAGAAGTCCCTTTGTTGGGGAAGGAAGCAACTTTTGAGTCTGGCGCCTTAGACCACTCGGCCACCCTGACTTAGAAGACAGTGTTAGAGTCAAGGAGCATTACCCTCAAAGGTGCTACAATGAGCGAGAAAGGAGATCTAGATTGAGTCTGTGGTCCTTAGCAGGACATTGTCATTTACAATGGGGTTAAGAAACAGTCTAAAGGATGAACGCCCAACGTGGGGCTCGAACCCACGACCCTGAGATTAAGAGTCTCATGCTCTACCGACTGAGCTAGCCGGGCTACATGTAAACAAAAATAGGTTGTGGTTCCGAGCCCATCCCCCCCATGATATGCACAGAAACAAAAGGGGGGCTCTTTATATCACCAAATTACAGGGATGAAGCCTGCAGATTAAAAGCACTGTCAGGAGTGGGATTTGAACCCACGCCTCCATTCGGAGACCAGAAGTCCCTTTCTTGAGGAAGCAAGCAACTCTTGAGTCTGGCGCCTTAGACCACTCGGCCACCCTGACTTAGAAGACAGTGTTAGAGTCAAGGAGCATTACCCTCAAAGGTGCTACAATGAGGGAGAAAGGAGATCTAGATTGAGTCTGTGGTCTTTAGCAGGACATTGTCATTTACAATGGGGTTAAGAAACAGTCTAAAGCATGAACACCCAACGTGGGGCTCGAACCCACGACCCTGAGATTAAGAGTCTCATGCTCTACCGACTGAGCTAGCCGGGCTACATGTAACCAAAAATAGGTTGTGGTTCCGAGCCCCTCCCCCCCATGATATGCACAGAAAGAAATGGGGGGCTCTTTATATCACCAAATTACAGGGATGAAGCCTGCAGATTAAAAGCACTGTCAGGAGTGGGATTTGAACCCACGCCTCCATTCGGAGACCAGAAGTCCCTTTGTTGGGGAAGGAAGCAACTTTTGAGTCTGGCGCCTTAGACCACTCGGCCACCCTGACTTAGAAGACAGTGTTAGAGTCAAGGAGCATTACCCTCAAAGGTGCTACAATGAGCGAGAAAGGAGATCTAGATTGAGTCTGTGGTCCTTAGCAGGACATTGTCATTTACAATGGGGTTAAGAAACAGTCTAAAGGATGAACGCCCAACGTGGGGCTCGAACCCACGACCCTGAGATTAAGAGTCTCATGCTCTACCGACTGAGCTAGCCGGGCTACATGTAACCAAAAATAGGTTGTGGTTCCGAGCCCATCCCCCCCATGATATGCACAGAAACAAAAGGGGGGCTCTTTATATCACCAAATTACAGGGATGAAGCCTGCAGATTAAAAGCACTGTCAGGAGTGGGATTTGAACCCACGCCTCCATTCGGAGACCAGAAGTCCCTTTCTTGAGGAAGCAAGCAACTTTTGAGTCTGGCGCCTTAGACCACTCGGCCACCCTGACTTAGAAGACAGTGTTAGAGTCAAGGAGCATTACCCTCAAAGGTGCTACAATGAGCGAGAAAGGAGATCTAGATTGAGTCTGTGGTCCTTAGCAGGACATTGTCATTTACAATGGGGTTAAGAAACAGTCTAAAGGATGAACGCCCAACGTGGGGCTCGAACCCACGACCCTGAGATTAAGAGTCTCATGCTCTACCGACTGAGCAAGCCGGGCTACATGTAAACAAAAATAGGTTGTGGTTCCGAGCCCATCCCCCCCATGATATGCACAGAAACAAAAGGGGGGCTCTTTATATCACCAAATTACAGGGATGAAGCCTGCAGATTAAAAGCACTGTCAGGAGTGGGATTTGAACCCACGCCTCCATTCGGAGACCAGAAGTCCCTTTCTTGAGGAAGCAAGCAACTCTTGAGTCTGGCGCCTTAGACCACTCGGCCACCCTGACTTAGAAGACAGTGTTAGAGTCAAGGAGCATTACCCTCAAAGGTGCTACAATGAGGGAGAAAGGAGATCTAGATTGAGTCTGTGGTCTTTAGCAGGACATTGTCATTTACAATGGGGTTAAGAAACAGTCTAAAGCATGAACACCCAACGTGGGGCTCGAACCCACGACCCTGAGATTAAGAGTCTCATGCTCTACCGACTGAGCTAGCCGGGCTACATGTAACCAAAAATAGGTTGTGGTTCCGAGCCCCTCCCCCCCATGATATGCACAGAAAGAAATGGGGGGCTCTTTATATCACCAAATTACAGGGATGAAGCCTGCAGATTAAAAGCACTGTCAGGAGTGGGATTTGAACCCACGCCTCCATTCGGAGACCAGAAGTCCCTTTGTTGGGGAAGGAAGCAACTTTTGAGTCTGGCGCCTTAGACCACTCGGCCACCCTGACTTAGAAGACAGTGTTAGAGTCAAGGAGCATTACCCTCAAAGGTGCTACAATGAGCGAGAAAGGAGATCTAGATTGAGTCTGTGGTCCTTAGCAGGACATTGTCATTTACAATGGGGTTAAGAAACAGTCTAAAGGATGAACGCCCAACGTGGGGCTCGAACCCACGACCCTGAGATTAAGAGTCTCATGCTCTACCGACTGAGCTAGCCGGGCTACATGTAACCAAAAATAGGTTGTGGTTCCGAGCCCATCCCCCCCATGATATGCACAGAAACAAAAGGGGGGCTCTTTATATCACCAAATTACAGGGATGAAGCCTGCAGATTAAAAGCACTGTCAGGAGTGGGATTTGAACCCACGCCTCCATTCGGAGACCAGAAGTCCCTTTCTTGAGGAAGCAAGCAACTTTTGAGTCTGGCGCCTTAGACCACTCGGCCACCCTGACTTAGAAGACAGTGTTAGAGTCAAGGAGCATTACCCTCAAAGGTGCTACAATGAGCGAGAAAGGAGATCTAGATTGAGTCTGTGGTCCTTAGCAGGACATTGTCATTTACAATGGGGTTAAGAAACAGTCTAAAGGATGAACGCCCAACGTGGGGCTCGAACCCACGACCCTGAGATTAAGAGTCTCATGCTCTACCGACTGAGCTAGCCGGGCTACATGTAACCAAAAATAGGTTGTGGTTCCGAGCCCCTCCCCCCCATGATATGCACAGAAAGAAATGGGGGGCTCTTTATATCACCAAATTACAGGGATGAAGCCTGCAGATTAAAAGCACTGTCAGGAGTGGGATTTGAACCCACGCCTCCATTCGGAGACCAGAAGTCCCTTTGTTGGGGAAGGAAGCAACTTTTGAGTCTGGCGCCTTAGACCACTCGGCCACCCTGACTTAGAAGACAGTGTTAGAGTCAAGGAGCATTACCCTCAAAGGTGCTACAATGAGCGAGAAAGGAGATCTAGATTGAGTCTGTGGTCCTTAGCAGGACATTGTCATTTACAATGGGGTTAAGAAACAGTCTAAAGGATGAACGCCCAACGTGGGGCTCGAACCCACGACCCTGAGATTAAGAGTCTCATGCTCTACCGACTGAGCTAGCCGGGCTACATGTAACCAAAAATAGGTTGTGGTTCCGAGCCCATCCCCCCCATGATATGCACAGAAACAAAAGGGGGGCTCTTTATATCACCAAATTACAGGGATGAAGCCTGCAGATTAAAAGCACTGTCAGGAGTGGGATTTGAACCCACGCCTCCATTCGGAGACCAGAAGTCCCTTTCTTGAGGAAGCAAGCAACTCTTGAGTCTGGCGCCTTAGACCACTCGGCCACCCTGACTTAGAAGACAGTGTTAGAGTCAAGGAGCATTACCCTCAAAGGTGCTACAATGAGGGAGAAAGGAGATCTAGATTGAGTCTGTGGTCTTTAGCAGGACATTGTCATTTACAATGGGGTTAAGAAACAGTCTAAAGCATGAACACCCAACGTGGGGCTCGAACCCACGACCCTGAGATTAAGAGTCTCATGCTCTACCGACTGAGCTAGCCGGGCTACATGTAACCAAAAATAGGTTGTGGTTCCGAGCCCCTCCCCCCCATGATATGCACAGAAAGAAATGGGGGGCTCTTTATATCACCAAATTACAGGGATGAAGCCTGCAGATTAAAAGCACTGTCAGGAGTGGGATTTGAACCCACGCCTCCATTCGGAGACCAGAAGTCCCTTTGTTGGGGAAGGAAGCAACTTTTGAGTCTGGCGCCTTAGACCACTCGGCCACCCTGACTTAGAAGACAGTGTTAGAGTCAAGGAGCATTACCCTCAAAGGTGCTACAATGAGCGAGAAAGGAGATCTAGATTGAGTCTGTGGTCCTTAGCAGGACATTGTCATTTACAATGGGGTTAAGAAACAGTCTAAAGGATGAACGCCCAACGTGGGGCTCGAACCCACGACCCTGAGATTAAGAGTCTCATGCTCTACCGACTGAGCTAGCCGGGCTACATGTAACCAAAAATAGGTTGTGGTTCCGAGCCCATCCCCCCCATGATATGCACAGAAACAAAAGGGGGGCTCTTTATATCACCAAATTACAGGGATGAAGCCTGCAGATTAAAAGCACTGTCAGGAGTGGGATTTGAACCCACGCCTCCATTCGGAGACCAGAAGTCCCTTTCTTGAGGAAGCAAGCAACTTTTGAGTCTGGCGCCTTAGACCACTCGGCCACCCTGACTTAGAAGACAGTGTTAGAGTCAAGGAGCATTACCCTCAAAGGTGCTACAATGAGCGAGAAAGGAGATCTAGATTGAGTCTGTGGTCCTTAGCAGGACATTGTCATTTACAATGGGGTTAAGAAACAGTCTAAAGGATGAACGCCCAACGTGGGGCTCGAACCCACGACCCTGAGATTAAGAGTCTCATGCTCTACCGACTGAGCTAGCCGGGCTACATGTAACCAAAAATAGGTTGTGGTTCCGAGCCCATCCCCCCCATGATATGCACAGAAACAAAAGGGGGGCTCTTTATATCACCAAATTACAGGGATGAAGCCTGCAGATTAAAAGCACTGTCAGGAGTGGGATTTGAACCCACGCCTCCATTCGGAGACCAGAAGTCCCTTTCTTGAGGAAGCAAGCAACTCTTGAGTCTGGCGCCTTAGACCACTCGGCCACCCTGACTTAGAAGACAGTGTTAGAGTCAAGGAGCATTACCCTCAAAGGTGCTACAATGAGCGAGAAAGGAGATCTAGATTGAGTCTGTGGTCCTTAGCAGGACATTGTCATTTACAATGGGGTTAAGAAACAGTCTAAAGGATGAACGCCCAACGTGGGGCTCGAACCCACGACCCTGAGATTAAGAGTCTCATGCTCTACCGACTGAGCTAGCCGGGCTACATGTAACCAAAAATAGGTTGTGGTTCCGAGCCCATCCCCCCCATGATATGCACAGAAACAAAAGGGGGGCTCTTTATATCACCAAATTACAGGGATGAAGCCTGCGGATTAAAAGCACTGTCAGGAGTGGGATTTGAACCCACGCCTCCATTCGGAGACCAGAAGTCCCTTTCTTGAGGAAGCAAGCAACTCTTGAGTCTGGCGCCTTAGACCACTCGGCCACCCTGACTTAGAAGACAGTGTTAGAGTCAAGGAGCATTACCCTCAAAGGTGCTACAATGAGGGAGAAAGGAGATCTAGATTGAGTCTGTGGTCTTTAGCAGGACATTGTCATTTACAATGGGGTTAAGAAACAGTCTAAAGCATGAACACCCAACGTGGGGCTCGAACCCACGACCCTGAGATTAAGAGTCTCATGCTCTACCGACTGAGCTAGCCGGGCTACATGTAACCAAAAATAGGTTGTGGTTCCGAGCCCCTCCCCCCCATGATATGCACAGAAAGAAATGGGGGGCTCTTTATATCACCAAATTACAGGGATGAAGCCTGCAGATTAAAAGCACTGTCAGGAGTGGGATTTGAACCCACGCCTCCATTCGGAGACCAGAAGTCCCTTTGTTGGGGAAGGAAACAACTCTTGAGTCTGGCGCCTTAGACCACTCGGCCACCCTGACTTAGAAGACAACTTTAGAGTCAAGGAGCATTACCCTCTAAGGTGCTACAATGAGGGAGAAAGGAGATCTAGATTGAGTCTGTGGTCCTTAGCAGGACATTGTCATTTACAATGGGGTTAAGAAACAGTCTAAAGGATGAACGCCCAACGTGGGGCTCCAACCCACGACCCTGAGATTAAGAGTCTCATGCTCTACCGACTGAGCTAGCCGGGCTACATGTAACCAAAAATAGGTTGTGTATCCTCCCCCTTCCCCCCCATGATATGGACAAAAACAAAAGGGGGGCTCTTTATATCACCAAATTACAGGGATGAAGCCTGCTGATTAAAAGCACTATCAGGAGTGGGATTTGAACCCACGCCTCCATTCGGAGACCAGAAGTCCCTTTGTTGGGGAAGGAAGCAACTTTTGAGTCTGGCGCCTTAGACCACTCGGCCACCCTGACTTAGAAGACAGTGTTAGAGTCAAGGAGCATTACCCTCAAAGGTGCTACAATGAGCGAGAAAGGAGATCTAGATTGAGTCTGTGGTCCTTAGCAGGACATTGTCATTTACAATGGGGTTAAGAAACAGTCTAAAGGATGAACGCCCAACGTGGGGCTCGAACCCACGACCCTGAGATTAAGAGTCTCATGCTCTACCGACTGAGCTAGCCGGGCTACATGTAACCAAAAATAGGTTGTGGTTCCGAGCCCATCCCCCCCATGATATGCACAGAAACAAAAGGGGGGCTCTTTATATCACCAAATTACAGGGATGAAGCCTGCAGATTAAAAGCACTGTCAGGAGTGGGATTTGAACCCACGCCTCCATTCGGAGACCAGAAGTCCCTTTCTTGAGGAAGCAAGCAACTCTTGAGTCTGGCGCCTTAGACCACTCGGCCACCCTGACTTAGAAGACAGTGTTAGAGTCAAGGAGCATTACCCTCAAAGGTGCTACAATGAGCGAGAAAGGAGATCTAGATTGAGTCTGTGGTCCTTAGCAGGACATTGTCATTTACAATGGGGTTAAGAAACAGTCTAAAGGATGAACGCCCAACGTGGGGCTCGAACCCACGACCCTGAGATTAAGAGTCTCATGCTCTACCGACTGAGCTAGCCGGGCTACATGTAACCAAAAATAGGTTGTGGTTCCGAGCCCATCCCCCCCATGATATGCACAGAAACAAAAGGGGGGCTCTTTATATCACCAAATTACAGGGATGAAGCCTGCGGATTAAAAGCACTGTCAGGAGTGGGATTTGAACCCACGCCTCCATTCGGAGACCAGAAGTCCCTTTCTTGAGGAAGCAAGCAACTCTTGAGTCTGGCGCCTTAGACCACTCGGCCACCCTGACTTAGAAGACAGTGTTAGAGTCAAGGAGCATTACCCTCAAAGGTGCTACAATGAGGGAGAAAGGAGATCTAGATTGAGTCTGTGGTCTTTAGCAGGACATTGTCATTTACAATGGGGTTAAGAAACAGTCTAAAGCATGAACACCCAACGTGGGGCTCGAACCCACGACCCTGAGATTAAGAGTCTCATGCTCTACCGACTGAGCTAGCCGGGCTACATGTAACCAAAAATAGGTTGTGGTTCCGAGCCCCTCCCCCCCATGATATGCACAGAAAGAAATGGGGGGCTCTTTATATCACCAAATTACAGGGATGAAGCCTGCAGATTAAAAGCACTGTCAGGAGTGGGATTTGAACCCACGCCTCCATTCGGAGACCAGAAGTCCCTTTGTTGGGGAAGGAAACAACTCTTGAGTCTGGCGCCTTAGACCACTCGGCCACCCTGACTTAGAAGACAACATTAGAGTCAAGGAGCATTACCCTCTAAGGTGCTACAATGAGGGAGAAAGGAGATCTAGATTGAGTCTGTGGTCCTTAGCAGGACATTGTCATTTACAATGGGGTTAAGAAACAGTCTAAAGGATGAACGCCCAACGTGGGGCTCCAACCCACGACCCTGAGATTAAGAGTCTCATGCTCTACCGACTGAGCTAGCCGGGCTACATGTAACCAAAAATAGGTTGTGTATCCTCCCCCTTCCCCCCCATGATATGGACAAAAACAAAAGGGGGGCTCTTTATATCACCAAATTACAGGGATGAAGCCTGCTGATTAAAAGCACTATCAGGAGTGGGATTTGAACCCACGCCTCCATTCGGAGACCAGAAGTCCCTTTGTTGGGGAAGGAAGCAACTTTTGAGTCTGGCGCCTTAGACCACTCGGCCACCCTGACTTAGAAGACAGTGTTCGAGTCAAGGAGCATTACCCTCAAAGGTGCTACAATGAGCGAGAAAGGAGATCTAGATTGAGTCTGTGGTCCTTAGCAGGACATTGTCATTTACAATGGGGTTAAGAAACAGTCTAAAGGATGAACGCCCAACGTGGGGCTCGAACCCACGACCCTGAGATTAAGAGTCTCATGCTCTACCGACTGAGCTAGCCGGGCTACATGTAACCAAAAATAGGTTGTGGTTCCGAGCCCATCCCCCCCATGATATGCACAGAAACAAAAGGGGGGCTCTTTATATCACCAAATTACAGGGATGAAGCCTGCAGATTAAAAGCACTGTCAGGAGTGGGATTTGAACCCACGCCTCCATTCGGAGACCAGAAGTCCCTTTCTTGAGGAAGCAAGCAACTCTTGAGTCTGGCGCCTTAGACCACTCGGCCACCCTGACTTAGAAGACAGTGTTAGAGTCAAGGAGCATTACCCTCAAAGGTGCTACAATGAGGGAGAAAGGAGATCTAGATTGAGTCTGTGGTCTTTAGCAGGACATTGTCATTTACAATGGGGTTAAGAAACAGTCTAAAGCATGAACACCCAACGTGGGGCTCGAACCCACGACCCTGAGATTAAGAGTCTCATGCTCTACCGACTGAGCTAGCCGGGCTACATGTAACCAAAAATAGGTTGTGGTTCCGAGCCCCTCCCCCCCATGATATGCACAGAAAGAAATGGGGGGCTCTTTATATCACCAAATTACAGGGATGAAGCCTGCAGATTAAAAGCACTGTCAGGAGTGGGATTTGAACCCACGCCTCCATTCGGAGACCAGAAGTCCCTTTGTTGGGGAAGGAAGCAACTTTTGAGTCTGGCGCCTTAGACCACTCGGCCACCCTGACTTAGAAGACAGTGTTAGAGTCAAGGAGCATTACCCTCAAAGGTGCTACAATGAGCGAGAAAGGAGATCTAGATTGAGTCTGTGGTCCTTAGCAGGACATTGTCATTTACAATGGGGTTAAGAAACAGTCTAAAGGATGAACGCCCAACGTGGGGCTCGAACCCACGACCCTGAGATTAAGAGTCTCATGCTCTACCGACTGAGCTAGCCGGGCTACATGTAACCAAAAATAGGTTGTGGTTCCGAGCCCATCCCCCCCATGATATGCACAGAAACAAAAGGGGGGCTCTTTATATCACCAAATTACAGGGATGAAGCCTGCAGATTAAAAGCACTGTCAGGAGTGGGATTTGAACCCACGCCTCCATTCGGAGACCAGAAGTCCCTTTCTTGAGGAAGCAAGCAACTCTTGAGTCTGGCGCCTTAGACCACTCGGCCACCCTGACTTAGAAGACAGTGTTAGAGTCAAGGAGCATTACCCTCAAAGGTGCTACAATGAGGGAGAAAGGAGATCTAGATTGAGTCTGTGGTCTTTAGCAGGACATTGTCATTTACAATGGGGTTAAGAAACAGTCTAAAGCATGAACACCCAACGTGGGGCTCGAACCCACGACCCTGAGATCAAGAGTCTCATGCTCTACCGACTGAGCTAGCCGGGCTACATGTAACCAAAAATAGGTTGTGGTTCCGAGCCCCTCCCCCCCATGATATGCACAGAAAGAAATGGGGGGCTCTTTATATCACCAAATTACAGGGATGAAGCCTGCAGATTAAAAGCACTGTCAGGAGTGGGATTTGAACCCACGCCTCCATTCGGAGACCAGAAGTCCCTTTGTTGGGGAAGGAAACAACTCTTGAGTCTGGCGCCTTAGACCACTCGGCCACCCTGACTTAGAAGACAACTTTAGAGTCAAGGAGCATTACCCTCTAAGGTGCTACAATGAGGGAGAAAGGAGATCTAGATTGAGTCTGTGGTCCTTAGCAGGACATTGTCATTTACAATGGGGTTAAGAAACAGTCTAAAGGATGAACGCCCAACGTGGGGCTCGAACCCACGACCCTGAGATTAAGAGTCTCATGCTCTACCGACTGAGCTAGCCGGCTACATGTAACCAAAAATAGGTTGTGGTTCCTCCCCCCTCCCCCCCATGATATGCACAGAAACAAAAGGGGGGCTCTTTATATCACCAAATTACAGGGATGAAGCCTGCAGATTAAAAGCACTGTCAGGAGTGGGATTTGAACCCACGCCTCCATTCGGAGACCAGAAGTCCCTTTCTTGAGGAAGCAAGCAACTCTTGAGTCTGGCGCCTTAGACCACTCGGCCACCCTGACTTAGAAGACAGTGTTAGAGTCAAGGAGCATTACCCTCAAAGGTGCTACAATGAGCGAGAAAGGAGATCTAGATCGAGTCTGTGGTCCTTAGCAGGACATTGTCATTTACAATGGGGTTAAGAAACAGTCTAAAGCATGAACTCCCAACGTGGGGCTCGAACCCACGACCCTGAGATTAAGAGTCTCATGCTCTACCGACTGAGCTAGCCGGGCTACATGTAACCAAAAATAGGTTGTGGTTCCGAGCCCATCCCCCCCATGATATGCACAGAAACAAAAGGGGGGCTCTTTATATCACCAAATTACAGGGATGAAGCCTGCAGATTAAAAGCACTGTCAGGAGTGGGATTTGAACCCACGCCTCCATTCGGAGACCAGAAGTCCCTTTGTTGGGGAAGGAAGCAACTTTTGAGTCTGGCGCCTTAGACCACTCGGCCACCCTGACTTAGAAGACAGTGTTAGAGTCAAGGAGCATTACCCTCAAAGGTGCTACAATGAGCGAGAAAGGAGATCTAGATTGAGTCTGTGGTCCTTAGCAGGACATTGTCATTTACAATGGGGTTAAGAAACAGTCTAAAGGATGAACGCCCAACGTGGGGCTCGAACCCACGACCCTGAGATTAAGAGTCTCATGCTCTACCGACTGAGCTAGCCGGGCTACATGTAACCAAAAATAGGTTGTGGTTCCGAGCCCATCCCCCCCATGATATGCACAGAAACAAAAGGGGGGCTCTTTATATCACCAAATTACAGGGATGAAGCCTGCAGATTAAAAGCACTGTCAGGAGTGGGATTTGAACCCACGCCTCCATTCGGAGACCAGAAGTCCCTTTCTTGAGGAAGCAAGCAACTTTTGAGTCTGGCGCCTTAGACCACTCGGCCACCCTGACTTAGAAGACAGTGTTAGAGTCAAGGAGCATTACCCTCAAAGGTGCTACAATGAGCGAGAAAGGAGATCTAGATTGAGTCTGTGGTCCTTAGCAGGACATTGTCATTTACAATGGGGTTAAGAAACAGTCTAAAGGATGAACGCCCAACGTGGGGCTCGAACCCACGACCCTGAGATTAAGAGTCTCATGCTCTACCGACTGAGCTAGCCGGGCTACATGTAACCAAAAATAGGTTGTGGTTCCGAGCCCATCCCCCCCATGATATGCACAGAAACAAAAGGGGGGCTCTTTATATCACCAAATTACAGGGATGAAGCCTGCAGATTAAAAGCACTGTCAGGAGTGGGATTTGAACCCACGCCTCCATTCGGAGACCAGAAGTCCCTTTCTTGAGGAAGCAAGCAACTCTTGAGTCTGGCGCCTTAGACCACTCGGCCACCCTGACTTAGAAGACAGTGTTAGAGTCAAGGAGCATTACCCTCAAAGGTGCTACAATGAGCGAGAAAGGAGATCTAGATTGAGTCTGTGGTCCTTAGCAGGACATTGTCATTTACAATGGGGTTAAGAAACAGTCTAAAGGATGAACGCCCAACGTGGGGCTCGAACCCACGACCCTGAGATTAAGAGTCTCATGCTCTACCGACTGAGCTAGCCGGGCTACATGTAACCAAAAATAGGTTGTGGTTCCGAGCCCATCCCCCCCATGATATGCACAGAAACAAAAGGGGGGCTCTTTATATCACCAAATTACAGGGATGAAGCCTGCGGATTAAAAGCACTGTCAGGAGTGGGATTTGAACCCACGCCTCCATTCGGAGACCAGAAGTCCCTTTCTTGAGGAAGCAAGCAACTCTTGAGTCTGGCGCCTTAGACCACTCGGCCACCCTGACTTAGAAGACAGTGTTAGAGTCAAGGAGCATTACCCTCAAAGGTGCTACAATGAGGGAGAAAGGAGATCTAGATTGAGTCTGTGGTCTTTAGCAGGACATTGTCATTTACAATGGGGTTAAGAAACAGTCTAAAGCATGAACACCCAACGTGGGGCTCGAACCCACGACCCTGAGATTAAGAGTCTCATGCTCTACCGACTGAGCTAGCCGGGCTACATGTAACCAAAAATAGGTTGTGGTTCCGAGCCCCTCCCCCCCATGATATGCACAGAAAGAAATGGGGGGCTCTTTATATCACCAAATTACAGGGATGAAGCCTGCAGATTAAAAGCACTGTCAGGAGTGGGATTTGAACCCACGCCTCCATTCGGAGACCAGAAGTCCCTTTGTTGGGGAAGGAAGCAACTTTTGAGTCTGGCGCCTTAGACCACTCGGCCACCCTGACTTAGAAGACAGTGTTCGAGTCAAGGAGCATTACCCTCAAAGGTGCTACAATGAGCGAGAAAGGAGATCTAGATTGAGTCTGTGGTCCTTAGCAGGACATTGTCATTTACAATGGGGTTAAGAAACAGTCTAAAGGATGAACGCCCAACGTGGGGCTCGAACCCACGACCCTGAGATTAAGAGTCTCATGCTCTACCGACTGAGCTAGCCGGGCTACATGTAACCAAAAATAGGTTGTGGTTCTGAGCCCATCCCCCCCATGATATGCACAGAAACAAAAGGGGGGCTCTTTATATCACCAAATTACAGGGATGAAGCCTGCAGATTAAAAGCACTGTCAGGAGTGGGATTTGAACCCACGCCTCCATTCGGAGACCAGAAGTCCCTTTCTTGAGGAAGCAAGCAACTCTTGAGTCTGGCGCCTTAGACCACTCGGCCACCCTGACTTAGAAGACAGTGTTAGAGTCAAGGAGCATTACCCTCAAAGGTGCTACAATGAGGGAGAAAGGAGATCTAGATTGAGTCTGTGGTCTTTAGCAGGACATTGTCATTTACAATGGGGTTAAGAAACAGTCTAAAGCATGAACACCCAACGTGGGGCTCGAACCCACGACCCTGAGATTAAGAGTCTCATGCTCTACCGACTGAGCTAGCCGGGCTACATGTAACCAAAAATAGGTTGTGGTTCCGAGCCCCTCCCCCCCATGATATGCACAGAAAGAAATGGGGGGCTCTTTATATCACCAAATTACAGGGATGAAGCCTGCAGATTAAAAGCACTGTCAGGAGTGGGATTTGAACCCACGCCTCCATTCGGAGACCAGAAGTCCCTTTGTTGGGGAAGGAAGCAACTTTTGAGTCTGGCGCCTTAGACCACTCGGCCACCCTGACTTAGAAGACAGTGTTAGAGTCAAGGAGCATTACCCTCAAAGGTGCTACAATGAGCGAGAAAGGAGATCTAGATTGAGTCTGTGGTCCTTAGCAGGACATTGTCATTTACAATGGGGTTAAGAAACAGTCTAAAGGATGAACGCCCAACGTGGGGCTCGAACCCACGACCCTGAGATTAAGAGTCTCATGCTCTACCGACTGAGCTAGCCGGGCTACATGTAACCAAAAATAGGTTGTGGTTCCGAGCCCATCCCCCCCATGATATGCACAGAAACAAAAGGGGGGCTCTTTATATCACCAAATTACAGGGATGAAGCCTGCAGATTAAAAGCACTGTCAGGAGTGGGATTTGAACCCACGCCTCCATTCGGAGACCAGAAGTCCCTTTGTTGGGGAAGGAAACAACTCTTGAGTCTGGCGCCTTAGACCACTCGGCCACCCTGACTTAGAAGACAACTTTAGAGTCAAGGAGCATTACCCTCTAAGGTGCTACAATGAGGGAGAAAGGAGATCTAGATTGAGTCTGTGGTCCTTAGCAGGACATTGTCATTTACAATGGGGTTAAGAAACAGTCTAAAGGATGAACGCCCAACGTGGGGCTCGAACCCACGACCCTGAGATTAAGAGTCTCATGCTCTACCGACTGAGCTAGCCGGCTACATGTAACCAAAAATAGGTTGTTGTTCCTCCCCCCTCCCCCCCATGATATGCACAGAAACAAAAGGGGGGCTCTTTATATCACCAAATTACAGGGATGAAGCCTGCAGATTAAAAGCACTGTCAGGAGTGGGATTTGAACCCACGCCTCCATTCGGAGACCAGAAGTCCCTTTCTTGAGGAAGCAAGCAACTCTTGAGTCTGGCGCCTTAGACCACTCGGCCACCCTGACTTAGAAGACAGTGTTAGAGTCAAGGAGCATTACCCTCAAAGGTGCTACAATGAGCGAGAAAGGAGATCTAGATCGAGTCTGTGGTCCTTAGCAGGACATTGTCATTTACAATGGGGTTAAGAAACAGTCTAAAGCATGAACTCCCAACGTGGGGCTCGAACCCACGACCCTGAGATTAAGAGTCTCATGCTCTACCGACTGAGCTAGCCGGGCTACATGTAACCAAAAATAGGTTGTGGTTCCGAGCCCATCCCCCCCATGATATGCACAGAAACAAAAGGGGGGCTCTTTATATCACCAAATTACAGGGATGAAGCCTGCAGATTAAAAGCACTGTCAGGAGTGGGATTTGAACCCACGCCTCCATTCGGAGACCAGAAGTCCCTTTGTTGGGGAAGGAAGCAACTTTTGAGTCTGGCGCCTTAGACCACTCGGCCACCCTGACTTAGAAGACAGTGTTAGAGTCAAGGAGCATTACCCTCAAAGGTGCTACAATGAGCGAGAAAGGAGATCTAGATTGAGTCTGTGGTCCTTAGCAGGACATTGTCATTTACAATGGGGTTAAGAAACAGTCTAAAGGATGAACGCCCAACGTGGGGCTCGAACCCACGACCCTGAGATTAAGAGTCTCATGCTCTACCGACTGAGCTAGCCGGGCTACATGTAACCAAAAATAGGTTGTGGTTCCGAGCCCATCCCCCCCATGATATGCACAGAAACAAAAGGGGGGCTCTTTATATCACCAAATTACAGGGATGAAGCCTGCAGATTAAAAGCACTGTCAGGAGTGGGATTTGAACCCACGCCTCCATTCGGAGACCAGAAGTCCCTTTCTTGAGGAAGCAAGCAACTTTTGAGTCTGGCGCCTTAGACCACTCGGCCACCCTGACTTAGAAGACAGTGTTAGAGTCAAGGAGCATTACCCTCAAAGGTGCTACAATGAGCGAGAAAGGAGATCTAGATTGAGTCTGTGGTCCTTAGCAGGACATTGTCATTTACAATGGGGTTAAGAAACAGTCTAAAGGATGAACGCCCAACGTGGGGCTCGAACCCACGACCCTGAGATTAAGAGTCTCATGCTCTACCGACTGAGCTAGCCGGGCTACATGTAACCAAAAATAGGTTGTGGTTCCGAGCCCATCCCCCCCATGATATGCACAGAAACAAAAGGGGGGCTCTTTATATCACCAAATTACAGGGATGAAGCCTGCAGATTAAAAGCACTGTCAGGAGTGGGATTTGAACCCACGCCTCCATTCGGAGACCAGAAGTCCCTTTCTTGAGGAAGCAAGCAACTCTTGAGTCTGGCGCCTTAGACCACTCGGCCACCCTGACTTAGAAGACAGTGTTAGAGTCAAGGAGCATTACCCTCAAAGGTGCTACAATGAGCGAGAAAGGAGATCTAGATTGAGTCTGTGGTCCTTAGCAGGACATTGTCATTTACAATGGGGTTAAGAAACAGTCTAAAGGATGAACGCCCAACGTGGGGCTCGAACCCACGACCCTGAGATTAAGAGTCTCATGCTCTACCGACTGAGCTAGCCGGGCTACATGTAACCAAAAATAGGTTGTGGTTCCGAGCCCATCCCCCCCATGATATGCACAGAAACAAAAGGGGGGCTCTTTATATCACCAAATTACAGGGATGAAGCCTGCGGATTAAAAGCACTGTCAGGAGTGGGATTTGAACCCACGCCTCCATTCGGAGACCAGAAGTCCCTTTCTTGAGGAAGCAAGCAACTCTTGAGTCTGGCGCCTTAGACCACTCGGCCACCCTGACTTAGAAGACAGTGTTAGAGTCAAGGAGCATTACCCTCAAAGGTGCTACAATGAGGGAGAAAGGAGATCTAGATTGAGTCTGTGGTCTTTAGCAGGACATTGTCATTTACAATGGGGTTAAGAAACAGTCTAAAGCATGAACACCCAACGTGGGGCTCGAACCCACGACCCTGAGATTAAGAGTCTCATGCTCTACCGACTGAGCTAGCCGGGCTACATGTAACCAAAAATAGGTTGTGGTTCCGAGCCCCTCCCCCCCATGATATGCACAGAAAGAAATGGGGGGCTCTTTATATCACCAAATTACAGGGATGAAGCCTGCAGATTAAAAGCACTGTCAGGAGTGGGATTTGAACCCACGCCTCCATTCGGAGACCAGAAGTCCCTTTGTTGGGGAAGGAAGCAACTTTTGAGTCTGGCGCCTTAGACCACTCGGCCACCCTGACTTAGAAGACAGTGTTCGAGTCAAGGAGCATTACCCTCAAAGGTGCTACAATGAGCGAGAAAGGAGATCTAGATTGAGTCTGTGGTCCTTAGCAGGACATTGTCATTTACAATGGGGTTAAGAAACAGTCTAAAGGATGAACGCCCAACGTGGGGCTCGAACCCACGACCCTGAGATTAAGAGTCTCATGCTCTACCGACTGAGCTAGCCGGGCTACATGTAACCAAAAATAGGTTGTGGTTCTGAGCCCATCCCCCCCATGATATGCACAGAAACAAAAGGGGGGCTCTTTATATCACCAAATTACAGGGATGAAGCCTGCAGATTAAAAGCACTGTCAGGAGTGGGATTTGAACCCACGCCTCCATTCGGAGACCAGAAGTCCCTTTCTTGAGGAAGCAAGCAACTCTTGAGTCTGGCGCCTTAGACCACTCGGCCACCCTGACTTAGAAGACAGTGTTAGAGTCAAGGAGCATTACCCTCAAAGGTGCTACAATGAGGGAGAAAGGAGATCTAGATTGAGTCTGTGGTCTTTAGCAGGACATTGTCATTTACAATGGGGTTAAGAAACAGTCTAAAGCATGAACACCCAACGTGGGGCTCGAACCCACGACCCTGAGATTAAGAGTCTCATGCTCTACCGACTGAGCTAGCCGGGCTACATGTAACCAAAAATAGGTTGTGGTTCCGAGCCCCTCCCCCCCATGATATGCACAGAAAGAAATGGGGGGCTCTTTATATCACCAAATTACAGGGATGAAGCCTGCAGATTAAAAGCACTGTCAGGAGTGGGATTTGAACCCACGCCTCCATTCGGAGACCAGAAGTCCCTTTGTTGGGGAAGGAAGCAACTTTTGAGTCTGGCGCCTTAGACCACTCGGCCACCCTGACTTAGAAGACAGTGTTAGAGTCAAGGAGCATTACCCTCAAAGGTGCTACAATGAGCGAGAAAGGAGATCTAGATTGAGTCTGTGGTCCTTAGCAGGACATTGTCATTTACAATGGGGTTAAGAAACAGTCTAAAGGATGAACGCCCAACGTGGGGCTCGAACCCACGACCCTGAGATTAAGAGTCTCATGCTCTACCGACTGAGCTAGCCGGGCTACATGTAACCAAAAATAGGTTGTGGTTCCGAGCCCATCCCCCCCATGATATGCACAGAAACAAAAGGGGGGCTCTTTATATCACCAAATTACAGGGATGAAGCCTGCAGATTAAAAGCACTGTCAGGAGTGGGATTTGAACCCACGCCTCCATTCGGAGACCAGAAGTCCCTTTGTTGGGGAAGGAAACAACTCTTGAGTCTGGCGCCTTAGACCACTCGGCCACCCTGACTTAGAAGACAACTTTAGAGTCAAGGAGCATTACCCTCTAAGGTGCTACAATGAGGGAGAAAGGAGATCTAGATTGAGTCTGTGGTCCTTAGCAGGACATTGTCATTTACAATGGGGTTAAGAAACAGTCTAAAGGATGAACGCCCAACGTGGGGCTCGAACCCACGACCCTGAGATTAAGAGTCTCATGCTCTACCGACTGAGCTAGCCGGCTACATGTAACCAAAAATAGGTTGTGGTTCCTCCCCCCTCCCCCCCATGATATGCACAGAAACAAAAGGGGGGCTCTTTATATCACCAAATTACAGGGATGAAGCCTGCAGATTAAAAGCACTGTCAGGAGTGGGATTTGAACCCACGCCTCCATTCGGAGACCAGAAGTCCCTTTCTTGAGGAAGCAAGCAACTCTTGAGTCTGGCGCCTTAGACCACTCGGCCACCCTGACTTAGAAGACAGTGTTAGAGTCAAGGAGCATTACCCTCAAAGGTGCTACAATGAGCGAGAAAGGAGATCTAGATCGAGTCTGTGGTCCTTAGCAGGACATTGTCATTTACAATGGGGTTAAGAAACAGTCTAAAGCATGAACTCCCAACGTGGGGCTCGAACCCACGACCCTGAGATTAAGAGTCTCATGCTCTACCGACTGAGCTAGCCGGGCTACATGTAACCAAAAATAGGTTGTGGTTCCGAGCCCATCCCCCCCATGATATGCACAGAAACAAAAGGGGGGCTCTTTATATCACCAAATTACAGGGATGAAGCCTGCAGATTAAAAGCACTGTCAGGAGTGGGATTTGAACCCACGCCTCCATTCGGAGACCAGAAGTCCCTTTGTTGGGGAAGGAAGCAACTTTTGAGTCTGGCGCCTTAGACCACTCGGCCACCCTGACTTAGAAGACAGTGTTAGAGTCAAGGAGCATTACCCTCAAAGGTGCTACAATGAGCGAGAAAGGAGATCTAGATTGAGTCTGTGGTCCTTAGCAGGACATTGTCATTTACAATGGGGTTAAGAAACAGTCTAAAGGATGAACGCCCAACGTGGGGCTCGAACCCACGACCCTGAGATTAAGAGTCTCATGCTCTACCGACTGAGCTAGCCGGGCTACATGTAACCAAAAATAGGTTGTGGTTCCGAGCCCATCCCCCCCATGATATGCACAGAAACAAAAGGGGGGCTCTTTATGTCACCAAATTACAGGGATGAAGCCTGCAGATTAAAAGCACTGTCAGGAGTGGGATTTGAACCCACGCCTCCATTCGGAGACCAGAAGTCCCTTTCTTGAGGAAGCAAGCAACTCTTGAGTCTGGCGCCTTAGACCACTCGGCCACCCTGACTTCGAAGACAGTGTTAGAGTCAAGGAGCATTACCCTCAAAGGTGCTACAATGAGGGAGAAAGGAGATCTAGATTGAGTCTGTGGTCTTTAGCAGGACATTGTCATTTACAATGGGGTTAAGAAACAGTCTAAAGCATGAACACCCAACGTGGGGCTCGAACCCACGACCCTGAGATTAAGAGTCTCATGCTCTACCGACTGAGCTAGCCGGGCTACATGTAACCAAAAATAGGTTGTGGTTCCGAGCCCCTCCCCCCCATGATATGCACAGAAAGAAATGGGGGGCTCTTTATATCACCAAATTACAGGGATGAAGCCTGCAGATTAAAAGCACTGTCAGGAGTGGGATTTGAACCCACGCCTCCATTCGGAGACCAGAAGTCCCTTTGTTGGGGAAGGAAACAACTCTTGAGTCTGGCGCCTTAGACCACTCGGCCACCCTGACTTAGAAGACAACGTTAGAGTCAAGGAGCATTACCCTCTAAGGTGCTACAATGAGGGAGAAAGGAGATCTAGATTGAGTCTGTGGTCCTTAGCAGGACATTGTCATTTACAATGGGGTTAAGAAACAGTCTAAAGGATGAACGCCCAACGTGGGGCTCGAAGCCACGACCCTGAGATTAAGAGTCTCATGCTCTACCGACTGAGCTAGCCGGCTACATGTAACCAAAAATTGGTTGTGGTTCCTCCCCCCTCCCCCCCATGATATGCACAGAAACAAAAGGGGGGCTCTTTATATCACCAAATTACAGGGATGAAGCCTGCAGATTAAAAGCACTGTCAGGAGTGGGATTTGAACCCACGCCTCCATTCGGAGACCAGAAGTCCCTTTGTTGGGGAAGGAAACAACTCTTGAGTCTGGCGCCTTAGACCACTCGGCCACCCTGACTTAGAAGACAACGTTAGAGTCAAGGAGCATTACCCTCTAAGGTGCTACAATGAGGGAGAAAGGAGATCTAGATTGAGTCTGTGGTCCTTAGCAGGACATTGTCATTTACAATGGGGTTAAGAAACAGTCTAAAGGATGAACGCCCAACGTGGGGCTCGAAGCCACGACCCTGAGATTAAGAGTCTCATGCTCTACCGACTGAGCTAGCCGGCTACATGTAACCAAAAATAGGTTGTGGTTCCTCCCCCCTCCCCCCCATGATATGCACAGAAACAAAAGGGGGGCTCTTTATATCACCAAATTACAGGGATGAAGCCTGCAGATTAAAAGCACTGTCAGGAGTGGGATTTGAACCCACGCCCCCATTCGGAGACCAGAAGTCCCTTTCTTGAGGAAGCAAGCAACTCTTGAGTCTGGCGCCTTAGACCACTCGGCCACCCTGACTTCGAAGACAACGTTAGAGTCAAGGAGCATTACCCTCAAAGGTACTACAATGAGCGAGAAAGGAGATCTAGATTGAGTCTGTGGTCCTTAGCAGGACATTGTCATTTACAATGGGGTTAAGAAACAGTCTAAAGGATGAACGCCCAATGTGGGGCGCGAACCCACGACCCTGAGATTAAGAGTCTCATTCTCTACCGACTGAGCTAGCCGGGCTACATGTAACCAAAAATAGGTTGTGGTTCCGAGCCCATCCCCCCCATGATATGCACAGAAACAAAAGGGGGGCTCTTTATATCACCAAATTACAGGGATGAAGCCTGCAGATTAAAAGCACTGTCAGGAGTGGGATTTGAACCCACGCCTCCATTCGGAGACCAGAAGTCCCTTTCTTGAGGAAGCAAGCAACTCTTGAGTCTGGCGCCTTAGACCACTCGGCCACCCTGACTTCGAAGACAGTGTTAGAGTCAAGGAGCATTACCCTCAAAGGTGCTACAATGAGGGAGAAAGGAGATCTAGATTGAGTCTGTGGTCTTTAGCAGGACATTGTCATTTACAATGGGGTTAAGAAACAGTCTAAAGCATGAACGCCCAACGTGGGGCTCGAACCCACGACCCTGAGATTAAGAGTCTCATGCTCTACCGACTGAGCTAGCCGGGCTACATGTAACCAAACATAGGTTGTGGTTCCGAGCCCATCCCCCCCATGATATGCACAGAAACAAAAGGGGGGCTCTTTATATCACCAAATTACAGGGATGAAGCCTGCAGATTAAAAGCACTGTCAGGAGTGGGATTTGAACCCACGCCTCCATTCGGAGACCAGAAGTCCCTTTGTTGGGGAAAGAAGCAACTCTTGAGTGTGGCGCCTTAGACCACTCGGCCACCCTGACTTCGAAGACAACGTTAGAGTCAAGGAGCATTACCCTCAAAGGTACTACAATGAGCGAGAAAGGAGATCTAGATTGAGTCTGTGGTCCTTAGCAGGACATTGTCATTTACAATGGGGTTAAGAAACAGTCTAAAGGATGAACGCCCAATGTGGGGCTCGAACCCACGACCCTGAGATTAAGAGTCTCATTCTCTACCGACTGAGCTAGCCGGGCTACATGTAACCAAACATAGGTTGTGGTTCCGAGCCCATCCCCCCCATGATATGCACAGAAACAAAAGGGGGGCTCTTTATATCACCAAATTACAGGGATGAAGCCTGCAGATTAAAAGCACTGTCAGGAGTGGGATTTGAACCCACGCCTCCATTCGGAGACCAGAAGTCCCTTTCTTGAGGAAGCAAGCAACTCTTGAGTCTGGCGCCTTAGACCACTCGGCCACCCTGACTTAGAAGACAGTGTAAGAGTCAAGGAGCATTACCCTCAAAGGTGCTACAATGAGCGAGAAAGGAGATCTAGATCGAGTCTGTGGTCCTTAGCAGGACATTGTCATTTACAATGGGGTTAAGAAACAGTCTAAAGGATGAACGCCCAACGTGGGGCTCGAACCCACGACCCTGAGATTAAGAGTCTCATGCTCTACCGACTGAGCTAGCCGGCTACATGTAACCAAAAATAGGTTGTGGTTCCTCCACCCTCCCCCCCATGATATGCACAGAAACAAAAGGGGGGCTCTTTATATCACCAAATTACAGGGATGAAGCCTGCAGATTAAAAGCACTGTCAGGAGTGGGATTTGAACCCACGCCTCCATTCGGAGACCAGAAGTCCCTTTCTTGAGGAAGCAAGCAACTCTTGAGTCTGGCGCCTTAGACCACTCGGCCACCCTGACTTCGAAGACAGTGTTAGAGTCAAGGAGCATTACCCTCAAAGGTGCTACAATGAGGGACAAAGGAGATCTAGATTGAGTCTGTGGTCTTTAGCAGGACATTGTCATTTACAATGGGGTTAAGAAACAGTCTAAAGCATGAACGCCCAACGTGGGGCTCGAACCCACGACCCTGAGATTAAGAGTCTCATGCTCTACCGACTGAGCTAGCCGGGCTACATGTAACCAAACATAGGTTGTGGTTCCGAGCCCATCCCCCCCATGATATGCACAGAAACAAAAGGGGGGCTCTTTATATCACCAAATTACAGGGATGAAGCCTGCAGATTAAAAGCACTGTCAGGAGTGGGATTTGAACCCACGCCTCCATTCGGAGACCAGAAGTCCCTTTGTTGGGGAAAGAAGCAACTCTTGAGTCTGGCGCCTTAGACCACTCGGCCACCCTGACTTCGAAGACAACGTTAGAGTCAAGGAGCATTACCCTCAAAGGTACTACAATGAGCGAGAAAGGAGATCTAGATTGAGTCTGTGGTCCTTAGCAGGACATTGTCATTTACAATGGGGTTAAGAAACAGTCTAAAGGATGAACGCCCAATGTGGGGCTCGAACCCACGACCCTGAGATTAAGAGTCTCATTCTCTACCGACTGAGCTAGCCGGGCTACATGTAACCAAACATAGGTTGTGGTTCCGAGCCCATCCCCCCCATGATATGCACAGAAACAAAAGGGGGGCTCTTTATATCACCAAATTACAGGGATGAAGCCTGCAGATTAAAAGCACTGTCAGGAGTGGGATTTGAACCCACGCCTCCATTCGGAGACCAGAAGTCCCTTTCTTGAGGAAGCAAGCAACTCTTGAGTCTGGCGCCTTAGACCACTCGGCCACCCTGACTTAGAAGACAGTGTAAGAGTCAAGGAGCATTACCCTCAAAGGTGCTACAATGAGCGAGAAAGGAGATCTAGATCGAGTCTGTGGTCCTTAGCAGGACATTGTCATTTACAATGGGGTTAAGAAACAGTCTAAAGCATGAACGCGCAACGTGGGGCTCGAACCCACGACCCTGAGATTAAGAGTCTCATGCTCTACCGACTGAGCTAGCCAGGCTACATGTAAGCAAAAATAGGTTGTGGTTCCAAGCCCCTCCCCCCCATGATATGCACAGAAACAAAAGGGGGGCTCTTTATATCACCAAATTACAGGGATGAAGCCTGCAGATTAAAAGCACTGTCAGGAGTGGGATTTGAACCCACGCCTCCATTCGGAGACCAGAAGTCCCTTTCTTGAGGAAGCAAGCAACTCTTGAGTCTGGCGCCTTAGACCACTCGGCCACCCTGACTTCGAAGACAGTGTTAGAGTCAAGGAGCATTACCCTCAAAGGTGCTACAATGAGGGAGAAAGGAGATCTAGATTGAGTCTGTGGTCTTTAGCAGGACATTGTCATTTACAATGGGGTTAAGAAACAGTCTAAAGCATGAACGCCCAACGTGGGGCTCGAACCGACGACCCTGAGATTAAGAGTCTCATGCTCTACCGACTGAGCTAGCCGGGCTACATGTAACCAAAAATAGGTTGTGGTTCCGAGCCCATCCCCCCCATGATATGCACAGAAACAAAAGGGGGGCTCTTTATATCACCAAATTACAGGGATGAAGCCTGCAGATTAAAAGCACTGTCAGGAGTGGGATTTGAGCCCACACCTCCATTCGGAGACCAGAAGTCCCTTTCTTGAGGAGGCAAGCAACTCTTGAGTCTGGCGCCTTAGACCACTCGGCCACCCTGACTTCGAAGACAGTGTTAGAGTCAAGGAGCATTACCCTCAAAGGTGCTACAATGAGGGAGAAAGGAGATCTAGATTGAGTCTGTGGTCTTTAGCAGGACATTGTCATTTACAATGGGGTTAAGAAACAGTCTAAAGCATGAACGCCCAACGTGGGGCTCGAACCCACGACCCTGAGATTAAGAGTCTCATGCTCTACCGACTGAGCTAGCCGGGCTACATGTAACCAAAAATAGGTTGTGGTTCCGAGCCCCTCCCCCCCATGATATGCACAGAAAGAAATGGGGGGCTCTTTATATCACCAAATTACAGGGATGAAGCCTGCAGATTAAAAGCACTGTCAGGAGTGGGATTTGAACCCACGCCTCCATTCGGAGACCAGAAGTCCCTTTGTTGGGGAAGGAAACAACTCTTGAGTCTGGCGCCTTAGACCACTCGGCCACCCTGACTTAGAAGACAACGTTAGAGTCAAGGAGCATTACCCTCTAAGGTGCTACAATGAGGGAGAAAGGAGATCTAGATTGAGTCTGTGGTCCTTAGCAGGACATTGTCATTTACAATGGGGTTAAGAAACAGTCTAAAGGATGAACGCCCAACGTGGGGCTCGAAGCCACGACCCTGAGATTAAGAGTCTCATGCTCTACCGACTGAGCTAGCCGGCTACATGTAACCAAAAATAGGTTGTGGTTCCTCCCCCCTCCCCCCCATGATATGCACAGAAACAAAAGGGGGGCTCTTTATATCACCAAATTACAGGGATGAAGCCTGCAGATTAAAAGCACTGTCAGGAGTGGGATTTGAACCCACGCCTCCATTCGGAGACCAGAAGTCCCTTTCTTGAGGAAGCAAGCAACTCTTGAGTCTGGCGCCTTAGACCACTCGGCCACCCTGACTTCGAAGACAGTGTTAGAGTCAAGGAGCATTACCCTCAAAGGTGCTACAATGAGGGAGAAAGGAGATCTAGATTGAGTCTGTGGTCTTTAGCAGGACATTGTCATTTACAATGGGGTTAAGAAACAGTCTAAAGCATGAACGCCCAACGTGGGGCTCGAACCCACGACCCTGAGATTAAGAGTCTCATGCTCTACCGACTGAGCTAGCCGGGCTACATGTAACCAAACATAGGTTGTGGTTCCAAGCCCATCCCCCCCATGATATGCACAGAAACAAAAGGGGGGCTCTTTATATCACCAAATTACAGGGATGAAGCCTGCAGATTAAAAGCACTGTCAGGAGTGGGATTTGAACCCACGCCTCCATTCGGAGACCAGAAGTCCCTTTGTTGGGGAAAGAAGCAACTCTTGAGTCTGGCGCCTTAGACCACTCGGCCACCCTGACTTCGAAGACAACGTTAGAGTCAAGGAGCATTACCCTCAAAGGTACTACAATGAGCGAGAAAGGAGATCTAGATTGAGTCTGTGGTCCTTAGCAGGACATTGTCATTTACAATGGGGTTAAGAAACAGTCTAAAGGATGAACGCCCAATGTGGGGCTCGAACTCACGACCCTGAGATTAAGAGTCTCATTCTCTACCGACTGAGCTAGCCGGGCTACATGTAACCAAACATAGGTTGTGGTTCCGAGCCCATCCCCCCCATGATATGCACAGAAACAAAAGGGGGGCTCTTTATATCACCAAATTACAGGGATGAAGCCTGCAGATTAAAAGCACTGTCAGGAGTGGGATTTGAACACACGCCTCCATTCGGAGACCAGAAGTCCCTTTCTTGAGGAAGCAAGCAACTCTTGAGTCTGGCGCCTTAGACCACTCGGCCACCCTGACTTAGAAGACAGTGTAAGAGTCAAGGAGCATTACCCTCAAAGGTGCTACAATGAGCGAGAAAGGAGATCTAGATCGAGTCTGTGGTCCTTAGCAGGACATTGTCATTTACAATGGGGTTAAGAAACAGTCTAAAGGATGAACGCCCAACGTGGGGCTCGAACCCACGACCCTGAGATTAAGAGTCTCATGCTCTACCGACTGAGCTAGCCGGCTACATGTAACCAAAAATAGGTTGTGGTTCCTCCCCCCTCCCCCCCATGATATGCACAGAAACAAAAGGGGGGCTCTTTATATCACCAAATTACAGGGATGAAGCCTGCAGATTAAAAGCACTGTCAGGAGTGGGATTTGAACCCACGCCTCCATTCGGAGACCAGAAGTCCCTTTCTTGAGGAAGCAAGCAACTCTTGAGTCTGGCGCCTTAGACCACTCGGCCACCCTGACTTCGAAGACAGTGTTAGAGTCAAGGAGCATTACCCTCAAAGGTGCTACAATGAGGGAGAAAGGAGATCTAGATTGAGTCTGTGGTCTTTAGCAGGACATTGTCATCTACAATGGGGTTAAGAAACAGTCTAAAGCATGAACGCCCAACGTGGGGCTCGAACCCACGACCCTGAGATTAAGAGTCTCATGCTCTACCGACTGAGCTAGCCGGGCAACATGTAACCAAACATAGGTTGTGGTTCCGAGCCCATCCCCCCCATGATATGCACAGAAACAAAAGGGGGGCTCTTTATATCACCAAATTACAGGGATGAAGCCTGCAGATTAAAAGCACTGTCAGGAGTGGGATTTGAACCCACGCCTCCATTCGGAGACCAGAAGTCCCTTTCTTGAGGAAGCAAGCAACTCTTGAGTCTGGCGCCTTAGACCACTCGGCCACCCTGACTTAGAAGACAGTGTAAGAGTCAAGGAGCATTACCCTCAAAGGTGCTACAATGAGCGAGAAAGGAGATCTAGATCGAGTCTGTGGTCCTTAGCAGGACATTGTCATTTACAATGGGGTTAAGAAACAGTCTAAAGCATGAACGCGCAACGTGGCGCTCGAACCCACGACCCTGAGATTAAGAGTCTCATGCTCTACCGACTGAGCTAGCCAGGCTACATGTAAGCAAAAATAGGTTGTGGTTCCAAGCCCCTCCCCCCCATGATATGCACAGAAACAAAAGGGGGGCTCTTTATATCACCAAATTACAGGGATGAAGCCTGCAGATTAAAAGCACTGTCAGGAGTGGGATTTGAACCCACGCCTCCATTCGGAGACCAGAAGTCCCTTTCTTGAGGAAGCAAGCAACTCTTGAGTCTGGCGCCTTAGACCACTCGGCCACCCTGACTTCGAAGACAGTGTTAGAGTCAAGGAGCATTACCCTCAAAGGTGCTACAATGAGGGAGAAAGGAGATCTAGATTGAGTCTGTGGTCTTTAGCAGGACATTGTCATTTACAATGGGGTTAAGAAACAGTCTAAAGCATGAACGCCCAACGTGGGGCTCGAACCGACGACCCTGAGATTAAGAGTCTCATGCTCTACCGACTGAGCTAGCCGGGCTACATGTAACCAAAAATAGGTTGTGGTTCCGAGCCCATCCCCCCCATGATATGCACAGAAACAAAAGGGGGGCTCTTTATATCACCAAATTACAGGGATGAAGCCTGCAGATTAAAAGCACTGTCAGGAGTGGGATTTGAGCCCACACCTCCATTCAGAGACCAGAAGTCCCTTTCTTGAGGAGGCAAGCAACTCTTGAGTCTGGCGCCTTAGACCACTCGGCCACCCTGACTTCGAAGACAGTGTTAGAGTCAAGGAGCATTACCCTCAAAGGTGCTACAATGAGGGAGAAAGGAGATCTAGATTGAGTCTGTGGTCTTTAGCAGGACATTGTCATTTACAATGGGGTTAAGAAACAGTCTAAAGCATGAACGCCCAACGTGGGGCTCGAACCCACGACCCTGAGATTAAGAGTCTCATGCTCTACCGACTGAGCTAGCCGGGCTACATGTAACCAAAAATAGGTTGTGGTTCCGAGCCCCTCCCCCCCATGATATGCACAGAAAGAAATGGGGGGCTCTTTATATCACCAAATTACAGGGATGAAGCCTGCAGATTAAAAGCACTGTCAGGAGTGGGATTTGAACCCACGCCTCCATTCGGAGACCAGAAGTCCCTTTGTTGGGGAAGGAAACAACTCTTGAGTCTGGCGCCTTAGACCACTCGGCCACCCTGACTTCGAAGACAACGTTAGAGTCAAGGAGCATTACCCTCAAAGGTACTACAATGAGCGAGAAAGGAGATCTAGATTGAGTCTGTGGTCCTTAGCAGGACATTGTCATTTACAATGGGGTTAAGAAACAGTCTAAAGGATGAACGCCCAATGTGGGGCTCGAACCCACGACCCTGAGATTAAGAGTCTCATTCTCTACCGACTGAGCTAGCCGGGCTACATGTAACCAAACATAGGTTGTGGTTCCGAGCCCATCCCCCCCATGATATGCACAGAAACAAAAGGGGGGCTCTTTATATCACCAAATTACAGGGATGAAGCCTGCAGATTAAAAGCACTGTCAGGAGTGGGATTTGAACCCACGCCTCCATTCGGAGACCAGAAGTCCCTTTCTTGAGGAAGCAAGCAACTCTTGAGTCTGGCGCCTTAGACCACTCGGCCACCCTGACTTAGAAGACAGTGTAAGAGTCAAGGAGCATTACCCTCAAAGGTGCTACAATGAGCGAGAAAGGAGATCTAGATCGAGTCTGTGGTCCTTAGCAGGACATTGTCATTTACAATGGGGTTAAGAAACAGTCTAAAGCATGAACGCCCAACCTGGGGCTCGAACCCACGACCCTGAGATTAAGAGTCTCATGCTCTACCGACTGAGCTAGCCAGGCTACATGTAACCAAAAATAGGTTGTGGTTCCGAGCCCCTCCCCCCCATGATATGCACAGAAACAAAAGGGGGGCTCTTTATATCACCAAATTACAGGGATGAAGCCTGCAGATTAAAAGCACTGTCAGGAGTGGGATTTGAACCCACGCCTCCATTCGGAGACCAGAAGTCCCTTTCTTGAGGAAGCAAGCAACTCTTGAGTCTGGCGCCTTAGACCACTCGGCCACCCTGACTTCGAAGACAGTGTTAGAGTCAAGGAGCATTACCCTCAAAGGTGCTACAATGAGGGAGAAAGGAGATCTAGATTGAGTCTGTGGTCTTTAGCAGGACATTGTCATTTACAATGGGGTTAAGAAACAGTCTAAAGCATGAACGCCCAACGTGGGGCTCGAACCCACGACCCTGAGATTAAGAGTCTCATGCTCTACCGACTGAGCTAGCCGGGCTACATGTAACCAAACATAGGTTGTGGTTCCGAGCCCATCCCCCCCATGATATGCACAGAAACAAAAGGGGGGCTCTTTATATCACCAAATTACAGGGATGAAGCCTGCAGATTAAAAGCACTGTCAGGAGTGGGATTTGAACCCACGCCTCCATTCGGAGACCAGAAGTCCCTTTGTTGGGGAAAGAAGCAACTCTTGAGTCTGGCGCCTTAGACCACTCGGCCACCCTGACTTCGAAGACAGTGTTAGAGTCAAGGAGCATTACCCTCAAAGGTGCTACAATGAGCGAGAAAGGAGATCTAGATTGAGTCTGTGGTCCTTAGCAGGACATTGTCATTTACAATGGGGTTAAGAAACAGTCTAAAGGATGAACGCCCAACGTGGGGCTCGAACCCACGACCCTGAGATTAAGAGTCTCATGCTCTACCGACTGAGCTAGCCGGGCTACATGTAACCAAAAATAGGTTGTGGTTCTGAGCCCATCCCCCCCATGATATGCACAGAAACAAAAGGGGGGCTCTTTATATCACCAAATTACAGGGATGAAGCCTGCAGATTAAAAGCACTGTCAGGAGTGGGATTTGAGCCCACACCTCCATTCGGAGACCAGAAGTCCCTTTCTTGAGGAGGCAAGCAACTCTTGAGTCTGGCGCCTTAGACCACTCGGCCACCCTGACTTCGAAGACAGTGTTAGAGTCAAGGAGCATTACCCTCAAAGGTGCTACAATGAGGGAGAAAGGAGATCTAGATTGAGTCTGTGGTCTTTAGCAGGACATTGTCATTTACAATGGGGTTAAGAAACAGTCTAAAGCATGAACGCCCAACGTGGGGCTCGAACCCACGACCCTGAGATTAAGAGTCTCATGCTCTACCGACTGAGCTAGCCGGGCTACATGTAACCAAAAATAGGTTGTGGTTCCGAGCCCCTCCCCCCCATGATATGCACAGAAAGAAATGGGGGGCTCTTTATATCACCAAATTACAGGGATGAAGCCTGCAGATTAAAAGCACTGTCAGGAGTGGGATTTGAACCCACGCCTCCATTCGGAGACCAGAAGTCCCTTTGTTGGGGAAGGAAACAACTCTTGAGTCTGGCGCCTTAGACCACTCGGCCACCCTGACTTAGAAGACAACGTTAGAGTCAAGGAGCATTACCCTCTAAGGTGCTACAATGAGGGAGAAAGGAGATCTAGATTGAGTCTGTGGTCCTTAGCAGGACATTGTCATTTACAATGGGGTTAAGAAACAGTCTAAAGGATGAACGCCCAACGTGGGGCTCGAACCCCACGACCCTGAGATTAAGAGTCTCATGCTCTACCGACTGAGCTAGCCGGGCTACATGTAACCAAAAATAGGTTGTGGTTCCTCCCCCCTCCCCCCCATGATATGCACAGAAACAAAAGGGGGGCTCTTTATATCACCAAATTACAGGGATGAAGCCTGCAGATTAAAAGCACTGTCAGGAGTGGGATTTGAACCCACGCCTCCATTCGGAGACCAGAAGTCCCTTTCTTGAGGAAGCAAGCAACTCTTGAGTCTGGCGCCTTAGACCACTCGGCCACCCTGACTTAGAAGACAGTGTTAGAGTCAAGGAGCATTACCCTCAAAGGTGCTACAATGAGCGAGAAAGGAGATCTAGATCGAGTCTGTGGTCCTTAGCAGGACATTGTCATTTACAATGGGGTTAAGAAACAGTCTGAAGGATGAACGCCCAACGTGGGGCTCGAACCCACGACCCTGAGATTAAGAGTCTCATGCTCTACCGACTGAGCTAGCCGGGCTACATGTAACCAAACATAGGTTGTGGTTCCGAGCCCATCCCCCCCATGATATGCACAGAAACAAAAGGGGGGCTCTTTATATCACCAAATTACAGGGATGAAGCCTGCAGATTAAAAGCACTGTCAGGAGTGGGATTTGAACCCACGCCTCCATTCGGAGACTAGAAGTCCCTTTCTTGAGGAAGCAAGCAACTCTTGAGTCTGGCGCCTTAGACCACTCGGCCACCCTGACTTAGAAGACAGTGTAAGAGTCAAGGAGCATTACCCTCAAAGGTGCTACAATGAGCGAGAAAGGAGATCTAGATCGAGTCTGTGGTCCTTAGCAGGACATTGTCATTTACAATGGGGTTAAGAAACAGTCTAAAGCATGAACGCCCAACCTGGGGCTCGAACCCACGACCCTGAGATTAAGAGTCTCATGCTCTACCGACTGAGCTAGCCAGGCTACATGTAACCAAAAATAGGTTGTGGTTCCGAGCCCCTCCCCCCCATGATATGCACAGAAACAAAAGGGGGGCTCTTTATATCACCAAATTACAGGGATGAAGCCTGCAGATTAAAAGCACTGTCAGGAGTGGGATTTGAACCCACGCCTCCATTCGGAGACCAGAAGTCCCTTTCTTGAGGAAGCAAGCAACTCTTGAGTCTGGCGCCTTAGACCACTCGGCCACCCTGACTTCGAAGACAGTGTTAGAGTCAAGGAGCATTACCCTCAAAGGTGCTACAATGAGGGAGAAAGGAGATCTAGATTGAGTCTGTGGTCTTTAGCAGGACATTGTCATTTACAATGGGGTTAAGAAACAGTCTAAAGCATGAACGCCCAACGTGGGGCTCGAACCCACGACCCTGAGATTAAGAGTCTCATGCTCTACCGACTGAGCTAGCCGGGCTACATGTAACCAAACATAGGTTGTGGTTCCGAGCCCATCCCCCCCATGATATGCACAGAAACAAAAGGGGGGCTCTTTATATCACCAAATTACAGGGATGAAGCCTGCAGATTAAAAGCACTGTCAGGAGTGGGATTTGAACCCACGCCTCCATTCGGAGACCAGAAGTCCCTTTGTTGGGGAAAGAAGCAACTCTTGAGTCTGGCGCCTTAGACCACTCGGCCACCCTGACTTCGAAGACAGTGTTAGAGTCAAGGAGCATTACCCTCAAAGGTGCTACAATGAGCGAGAAAGGAGATCTAGATTGAGTCTGTGGTCCTTAGCAGGACATTGTCATTTACAATGGGGTTAAGAAACAGTCTAAAGGATGAACGCCCAACGTGGGGCTCGAACCCACGACCCTGAGATTAAGAGTCTCATGCTCTACCGACTGAGCTAGCCGGGCTACATGTAACCAAAAATAGGTTGTGGTTCTGAGCCCATCCCCCCCATGATATGCACAGAAACAAAAGGGGGGCTCTTTATATCACCAAATTACAGGGATGAAGCCTGCAGATTAAAAGCACTGTCAGGAGTGGGATTTGAGCCCACACCTCCATTCGGAGACCAGAAGTCCCTTTCTTGAGGAGGCAAGCAACTCTTGAGTCTGGCGCCTTAGACCACTCGGCCACCCTGACTTCGAAGACAGTGTTAGAGTCAAGGAGCATTACCCTCAAAGGTGCTACAATGAGGGAGAAAGGAGATCTAGATTGAGTCTGTGGTCTTTAGCAGGACATTGTCATTTACAATGGGGTTAAGAAACAGTCTAAAGCATGAACGCCCAACGTGGGGCTCGAACCCACGACCCTGAGATTAAGAGTCTCATGCTCTACCGACTGAGCTAGCCGGGCTACATGTAACCAAAAATAGGTTGTGGTTCCGAGCCCCTCCCCCCCATGATATGCACAGAAAGAAATGGGGGGCTCTTTATATCACCAAATTACAGGGATGAAGCCTGCAGATTAAAAGCACTGTCAGGAGTGGGATTTGAACCCACGCCTCCATTCGGAGACCAGAAGTCCCTTTGTTGGGGAAGGAAACAACTCTTGAGTCTGGCGCCTTAGACCACTCGGCCACCCTGACTTAGAAGACAACGTTAGAGTCAAGGAGCATTACCCTCTAAGGTGCTACAATGAGGGAGAAAGGAGATCTAGATTGAGTCTGTGGTCCTTAGCAGGACATTGTCATTTACAATGGGGTTAAGAAACAGTCTAAAGGATGAACGCCCAACGTGGGGCTCGAACCCCACGACCCTGAGATTAAGAGTCTCATGCTCTACCGACTGAGCTAGCCGGGCTACATGTAACCAAAAATAGGTTGTGGTTCCTCCCCCCTCCCCCCCATGATATGCACAGAAACAAAAGGGGGGCTCTTTATATCACCAAATTACAGGGATGAAGCCTGCAGATTAAAAGCACTGTCAGGAGTGGGATTTGAACCCACGCCTCCATTCGGAGACCAGAAGTCCCTTTCTTGAGGAAGCAAGCAACTCTTGAGTCTGGCGCCTTAGACCACTCGGCCACCCTGACTTAGAAGACAGTGTTAGAGTCAAGGAGCATTACCCTCAAAGGTGCTACAATGAGCGAGAAAGGAGATCTAGATCGAGTCTGTGGTCCTTAGCAGGACATTGTCATTTACAATGGGGTTAAGAAACAGTCTGAAGGATGAACGCCCAACGTGGGGCTCGAACCCACGACCCTGAGATTAAGAGTCTCATGCTCTACCGACTGAGCTAGCCGGGCTACATGTAACCAAACATAGGTTGTGGTTCCGAGCCCATCCCCCCCATGATATGCACAGAAACAAAAGGGGGGCTCTTTATATCACCAAATTACAGGGATGAAGCCTGCAGATTAAAAGCACTGTCAGGAGTGGGATTTGAACCCACGCCTCCATTCGGAGACTAGAAGTCCCTTTCTTGAGGAAGCAAGCAACTCTTGAGTCTAGCGCCTTAGACCACTTGGCCACCCTGACTTCGGAGACAGTGTTAGAGTCAAGGAGCATTACCCTCAAAGGTGCTACAATGAGGGAGAAAGGAGATCTAGATAGAGTCTGTGGTCTTTAGCAGGACATTGTCATTTACAATGGGGTTAAGAAACAGTCTAAAGCATGAACGCCCAACATGGGGCTCGAACCCACGACCCTGAGATTAAGAGTCTCATGCTCTACCGACTGAGCTAGCCGGGCTACATGCAACCAAAAATATGTTGTGGTTCCGAGCCCCTCCCCCCCATGATATGCACAGAAACAAAAGGGGGGCTCTTTATATCACCAAATTACAGGGATGAAGCCTGCAGATTAAAAGCACTGTCAGGAGTGGGATTTGAACCCACGCCTCCATTCGGAGACTAGAAGTCCCTTTCTTGAGGAAGCAAGCAACTCTTGAGTCTAGCGCCTTAGACCACTCGGCCACCCTGACTTCGGAGACAGTGTTAGAGTCAAGGAGCATTACCCTCAAAGGTGCTACAATGAGGGAGAAAGGAGATCTAGATTGAGTCTGTGGTCTTTAGCAGGACATTGTCATTTACAATGGGGTTAAGAAACAGTCTAAAGCATGAACTCCCAACGTGGGGCTCGAACCCACGACCCTGAGATTAAGAGTCTCATGCTCTACCGACTGAGCTAGCCGGGCTACATGCAACCAAAAATAGGTTGTGGTTCCGAGCCCCTCCCCCCCATGATATGCACAGAAACAAAAGGGGGGCTCTTTATATCACCAAATTACAGGGATGAAGCCTGCAGATTAAGAGCACTGTCAGGAGTGGGATTTGAAGCCACGCCTCCATTCGGAGACTAGAAGTCCCTTTCTTGAGGAAGCAAGCAACTCTTGAGTCTGGCGCCTTAGACCACTCGGCCACCCTGACTTCGAAGACAGTGTTAGAGTCAAGGAGCATTACCCTCAAAGGTGCTACAATGAGGGAGAAAGGAGATCTAGATTGAGTCTGTGGTCTTTAGCAGGACATTGTCATTTACAATGGGGTTAAGAAACAGTCTAAAGCATGAACGCCCAACGTGGGGCTCGAACCCACGACCCTGAGATTAAGAGTCTCATGCTCTACCGACTGAGCTAGCCGGGCTACATGCAACCAAAAATAGGTTGTGGTTCCGAGCCCCTCCCCCCCATGATATGCACAGAAAAAAAAGGGGGCTCTTTATATCACCAAATTACAGGGATGAAGCCTGCAGATTAAAAGCACTGTCAGGAGTGGGATTTGAACCCACGCCTCCATTCGGAGACCAGAAGTCCCTTTCTTGAGGAAGCAAGCAACTCTTGAGTCTGGCGCCTTAGACCACTCGGCCACCCTGACTTCGAAGACAGTGTTAGAGTCAAGGAGCATTACCCTCAAAGGTGCTACAATGAGGGAGAAAGGAGATCTAGATTGAGTCTGTGGTCTTTAGCAGGACATTGTCATTTACAATGGGGTTAAGAAACAGTCTAAAGCATGAACGCCCAACGTGGGGCTCGAACCCACGACCCTGAGATTAAGAGTCTCATGCTCTACCGACTGAGCTAGGCGGGCTACATGCAACCAAAAATAGGTTGTGGTTCCTCCCCCCTCCCCCCCATGATATGCACAGAAACAAAAGGGGGGCTCTTTATATCACCAAATTACAGGGATGAAGCCTGCAGATTAAAAGCACTGTCAGGAGTGGGATTTGAACCCACGCCTCCATTCGGAGACCAGAAGTCCCTTTCTTGAGGAAGCAAGCAACTCTTGAGTCTGGCGCCTTAGACCACTCGGCCACCCTGACTTAGAAGACAGTGTTAGAGTCAAGGAGCATTACCCTCAAAGGTGCTACAATGAGCGAGAAAGGAGATCTAGATCGAGTCTGTGGTCCTTAGCAGGACATTGTCATTTACAATGGGGTTAAGAAACAGTCTGAAGGATGAACGCCCAACGTGGGGCTCGAACCCACGACCCTGAGATTAAGAGTCTCATGCTCTACCGACTGAGCTAGCCGGGCTACATGTAACCAAACATAGGTTGTGGTTCCGAGCCCATCCCCCCCATGATATGCACAGAAACAAAAGGGGGGCTCTTTATATCACCAAATTACAGGGATGAAGCCTGCAGATTAAAAGCACTGTCAGGAGTGGGATTTGAACCCACGCCTCCATTCGGAGACCAGACGTCCTTTTCTTGAGGAAGCAAGCAACTCTTGAGTCTGGCGCCTAAAGGCCCCTACACACCGCCCAGACGTCCAACTGCCTTATCCGACCATTCTCCGCCCACTCTGTTGCCTCTCGTCTGACCCGTTCGGTAGAAAAGTTGCGTTGTACACACCACTTCGACGTGCTTCCGACACCACAGCAGCGTGTACGTTCTGCGCTTGCGCGAGATGCAATAAGCCTCCTTTAACAGCGGGTGGCGCTAGTCTCGTGCCAGTACTCCAAAACAGGAAATGACGGAACAGAGTGCAGATAAAAACAATGCACACACGTCTTGGTTCAGTATTCGTTCGACTCGAGAAGACCTTTGTGGACTAAATACTTGGCATTTCTGGAAAGATGGCTCTGGCTAGGGTGACACTCGCGTTGTGTGCTCTCGGGCTCATTATTTTACGAAGACGTCGTCTCAGTAGGGAACGAGTAATACGGAGTTTACCATCGTCACTTCCGCCCCGCCCACACACCGCCATTGGATACTCTGATTCGCTAGCACACCGCCAATCAGAGTATCCAATGGCTCAGACGTCCAACAGCCCACCTCCTCAGACTTCGCATGCTCAGTCTGATCAGACAACGTCCGCGCGGCTCCGAAAGCTTCCGACGCAGCTGTACACACCAAACATATGTGTTCCCGACCTCGTCCGAGCCTCTCCAAACGCTTCAGACGTCCAACGGTTGGGCCGGTGTGTTCCTGCCTTTAGACCACTCGGCCACCCTGACTTCGAAGACAGTGTTAGAGTCAAGGAGCATTACCCTCAAAGGTGCTACAATGAGGGAGAAAGGAGATCTAGATTGAGTCTGTGGTCCTTAGCAGGACATTGTCATTTATAAGGGGGTTAAGAAACAGTCTAAAGCATGAACGCCCAACGTGGGGCTCGAACCCACGACCCTGAGATTAAGAGTCTCATGCTCTACCGACTGAGCTAGCCGGGCTACATGTAACCAAAAATAGGTTGTGGTTCCTCCCCCCTCCCCCCCATGATATGCACAGAAACAAAAGGGGGGCTCTTTATATCACCAAATTACAGGGATGAAGCCTGCAGATTAAAAGCACTGTCAGGAGTGGGATTTGAACCCTAGCCTCCATTCGGAGACCAGAAGTCCCTTTGTTGGGGAAGGAAGCAACTCTTGAGTCTGGCGCCTTAGACCACTCGGCCACCCTGACTTAGAAGACAACGTTAGAGTCAAGGAGCATTACCCTCAAAGGTACTACAATGAGCGAGAAAGGAGATCTAGATTGAGTCTGTGGTCCTTAGCAGGACATTGTCATTTACAATGGGGTTAAGAAACAGTCTAAAGGATGAACGCCCAACGTGGGGCTCGAACCCACGACCCTGAGATTAAGAGTCTCATGCTCTACCGACTGAGCTAGCCGGGCTACATGTAACAAAAAATAGGTTGTGGTTCTGAGCCCATCCCCCCCATGATATGCACAGAAACAAAAGGGGGGCTCTTTATATCACCAAATTACAGGGATGAAGCCTGCAGATTAAAAGCACTGTCAGGAGTGGGATTTGAACCCACGCCTCCATTCGGAGACCAGAAGTCCTTTTCTTGAGGAAGCAAGCAAAACTTGCGTCTGGCGCCTAAAGGCCCCTACACACCGCCCAGACGTCCAACTGCCTTATCCGACCATTCTCCGCCCACTCTGTTGCCTCTCGTCTGACCCGTTCGGTAGAAAAGTTGCGTTGTACACACCACTTCGACGTGCTTCCGACACCACAGCAGCGTGTACGTTCTGCGCTTGCGCGAGATGCAATAAGCCTCCTTTAACAGCGGGTGGCGCTAGTCTCGTGCCAGTACTCCAAAACAGGAAATGACGGAACAGAGTGCAGATAAAAACAATGCACACACGTCTTGGTTCAGTATTCGTTCGACTCGAGAAGACCTTTGTGGACTAAATACTTGGCATTTCTGGAAAGATGGCTCTGGCTAGGGTGACACTCGCGTTGTGTGCTCTCGGGCTCATTATTTTACGAAGACGTCGTCTCAGTAGGGAACGAGTAATACGGAGTTTACCATCGTCACTTCTGCCCCGCCCACACACCGCCATTGGATACTCTGATTCGCTAGCACACCGCCAATCAGAGTATCCAATGGCTCAGACGTCCAACAGCCCACCTCCTCAGACTTCGCATGCTCAGTCTGATCAGACAACGTCCGCGCGGCTCCGAAAGCTTCCGACGCAGCTGTACACACCAAACATATGTGTTCCCGACCTCGTCCGAGCCTCTCCAAACGCTTCAGACGTCCAACGGTTGGGCCGGTGTGTTCCTGCCTTTAGACCACTCGGCCACCCTGACTTCGAAGACAGTGTTAGAGTCAAGGAGCATTACCCTCAAAGGTGCTACAATGAGGGAGAAAGGAGATCTAGATTGAGTCTGTGGTCCTTAGGAGGACATTGTCATTTATAAGGGGGTTAAGAAACAGTCTAAAGCATGAACGCCCAACGTGGGGCTCGAACCCACGACCCTGAGATTAAGAGTCTCATGCTCTACCGACTGAGCTAGCCGGGCTACATGCAACCAAAAATAGGTTGTGGTTCCGAGCCCCTCCCCCCCATGATATGCACAGAAACAAAAGGGGGGCTCTTTATATCACCAAATTACAGGGATGAAGCCTGTAGATTAAAAGCACTGTCAGGAGTGGGATTTGAACCCACGCCTCCATTCGGAGACCAGAAGTCCCTTTCTTGAGGAAGCAAGCAACTCTTGAGTCTGGCGCCTTAGACCACTCGGCCACCCTGACTTAGAAGACAGTGTTAGAGTCAAGGAGCATTACCCTCAAAGGTGCTACAATGAGCGAGAAAGGAGATCTAGATTGAGTCTGTGGTCCTTAGCAGGACATTGTCATTTACAATGGGGTTAAGAAACAGTCTAAAGGATGAACGCCCAACGTGGGGCTCGAACCCACGACCCTGAGATTAAGAGTCTCATGCTCTACCGACTGAGCTAGCCGGGCTACATGTAACCAAAAATAGGTTGTGGTTCTGAGCCCATCCCCCCCATGATATGCACAGAAACAAAAGGGGGGCTCTTTATATCACCAAATTACAGGGATGAAGCCTGCAGATTAAAAGCACTGTCAGGAGTGGGATTTGAACCCACGCCTCCATTCGGAGACCAGAAGTCCTTTTCTTGAGGAAGCAAGCAACTCTTGAGTCTGGCGCCTAAAGGCCCCTACACACCGCCCAGACGTCCAACTGCCTTATCCGACCATTCTCCGCCCACTCTGTTGCCTCTCGTCTGACCCGTTCGGTAGAAAAGTTGCGTTGTACACACCACTTCGACGTGCTTCCGACACCACAGCAGCGTGTACGTTCTGCGCTTGCGCGAGATGCAATAAGCCTCCTTTAACAGCGGGTGGCGCTAGTCTCGTGCCAGTACTCCAAAACAGGAAATGACGGAACAGAGTGCAGATAAAAACAATGCACACACGTCTTGGTTCAGTATTCGTTCGACTCGAGAAGACCTTTGTGGACTAAATACTTGGCATTTCTGGAAAGATGGCTCTGGCTAGGGTGACACTCGCGTTGTGTGCTCTCGGGCTCATTATTTTACGAAGACGTCGTCTCAGTAGGGAACGAGTAATACGGAGTTTACCATCGTCACTTCCGCCCCGCCCACACACCGCCATTGGATACTCTGATTCGCTAGCACACCGCCAATCAGAGTATCCAATGGCTCAGACGTCCAACAGCCCACCTCCTCAGACTTCGCATGCTCAGTCTGATCAGACAACGTCCGCGCGGCTCCGAAAGCTTCCGACGCAGCTGTACACACCAAACATATGTGTTCCCGACCTCGTCCGAGCCTCTCCAAACGCTTCAGACGTCCAACGGTTGGGCCGGTGTGTTCCTGCCTTTAGACCACTCGGCCACCCTGACTTCGAAGACAGTGTTAGAGTCAAGGAGCATTACCCTCAAAGGTGCTACAATGAGGGAGAAAGGAGATCTAGATTGAGTCTGTGGTCCTTAGCAGGACATTGTCATTTACAATGGGGTTAAGAAACAGTCTAAAGGATGAACGCCCAACGTGGGGCTCGAACCCACGACCCTGAGATTAAGAGTCTCATGCTCTACCGACTGAGCTAGCCGGGCTACATGTAACCAAAAATAGGTTGTGGTTCTGAGCCCATCCCCCCCATGATATGCACAGAAACAAAAGGGGGGCTCTTTATATCACCAAATTACAGGGATGAAGCCTGCAGATTAAAAGCACTGTCAGGAGTGGGATTTGAACCCACGCCTCCATTCGGAGACCAGAAGTCCTTTTCTTGAGGAAGCAAGCAACTCTTGAGTCTGGCGCCTTAGACCACTCGGCCACCCTGACTTAGAAGACAGTGTTAGAGTCAAGGAGCATTACCCTCAAAGGTGCTACAATGAGCGAGAAAGGAGATCTAGATTGAGTCTGTGGTCCTTAGCAGGACATTGTCATTTACAATGGGGTTAAGAAACAGTCTAAAGGATGAACGCCCAACGTGGGGCTCGAACCCACGACCCTGAGATTAAGAGTCTCATGCTCTACCGACTGAGCTAGCCGGGCTACATGTAACCAAAAATAGGTTGTGGTTCTGAGCCCATCCCCCCCATGATATGCACAGAAACAAAAGGGGGGCTCTTTATATCACCAAATTACAGGGATGAAGCCTGCAGATTAAAAGCACTGTCAGGAGTGGGATTTGAACCCACGCCTCCATTCGGAGACCAGAAGTCCTTTTCTTGAGGAAGCAAGCAACTCTTGAGTCTGGCGCCTAAAGGCCCCTACACACCGCCCAGACGTCCAACTGCCTTATCCGACCATTCTCCGCCCACTCTGTTGCCTCTCGTCTGACCCGTTCGGTAGAAAAGTTGCGTTGTACACACCACTTCGACGTGCTTCCGACACCACAGCAGCGTGTACGTTCTGCGCTTGCGCGAGATGCAATAAGCCTCCTTTAACAGCGGGTGGCGCTAGTCTCGTGCCAGTACTCCAAAACAGGAAATGACGGAACAGAGTGCAGATAAAAACAATGCACACACGTCTTGGTTCAGTATTCGTTCGACTCGAGAAGACCTTTGTGGACTAAATACTTGGCATTTCTGGAAAGATGGCTCTGGCTAGGGTGACACTCGCGTTGTGTGCTCTCGGGCTCATTATTTTACGAAGACGTCGTCTCAGTAGGGAACGAGTAATACGGAGTTTACCATCGTCACTTCCGCCCCGCCCACACACCGCCATTGGATACTCTGATTCGCTAGCACACCGCCAATCAGAGTATCCAATGGCTCAGACGTCCAACAGCCCACCTCCTCAGACTTCGCATGCTCAGTCTGATCAGACAACGTCCGCGCGGCTCCGAAAGCTTCCGACGCAGCTGTACACACCAAACATATGTGTTCCCGACCTCGTCCGAGCCTCTCCAAACGCTTCAGACGTCCAACGGTTGGGCCGGTGTGTTCCTGCCTTTAGACCACTCGGCCACCCTGACTTCGAAGACAGTGTTAGAGTCAAGGAGCATTACCCTCAAAGGTGCTACAATGAGGGAGAAAGGAGATCTAGATTGAGTCTGTGGTCCTTAGCAGGACATTGTCATTTATAAGGGGGTTAAGAAACAGTCTAAAGCATGAACGCCCAACGTGGGGCTCGAACCCACGACCCTGAGATTAAGAGTCTCATGCTCTACCGACTGAGCTAGCCGGGCTACATGCAACCAAAAATAGGTTGTGGTTCCGAGCCCCTCCCCCCCATGATATGCACAGAAACAAAAGGGGGGCTCTTTATATCACCAAATTACAGGGATGAAGCCTGTAGATTAAAAGCACTGTCAGGAGTGGGATTTGAACCCACGCCTCCATTCGGAGACCAGAAGTCCCTTTCTTGAGGAAGCAAGCAACTCTTGAGTCTGGCGCCTTAGACCACTCGGCCACCCTGACTTAGAAGACAGTGTTAGAGTCAAGGAGCATTACCCTCAAAGGTGCTACAATGAGCGAGAAAGGAGATCTAGATTGAGTCTGTGGTCCTTAGCAGGACATTGTCATTTACAATGGGGTTAAGAAACAGTCTAAAGGATGAACGCCCAACGTGGGGCTCGAACCCACGACCCTGAGATTAAGAGTCTCATGCTCTACCGACTGAGCTAGCCGGGCTACATGTAACCAAAAATAGGTTGTGGTTCTGAGCCCATCCCCCCCATGATATGCACAGAAACAAAAGGGGGGCTCTTTATATCACCAAATTACAGGGATGAAGCCTGCAGATTAAAAGCACTGTCAGGAGTGGGATTTGAACCCACGCCTCCATTCGGAGACCAGAAGTCCTTTTCTTGAGGAAGCAAGCAACTCTTGAGTCTGGCGCCTAAAGGCCCCTACACACCGCCCAGACGTCCAACTGCCTTATCCGACCATTCTCCGCCCACTCTGTTGCCTCTCGTCTGACCCGTTCGGTAGAAAAGTTGCGTTGTACACACCACTTCGACGTGCTTCCGACACCACAGCAGCGTGTACGTTCTGCGCTTGCGCGAGATGCAATAAGCCTCCTTTAACAGCGGGTGGCGCTAGTCTCGTGCCAGTACTCCAAAACAGGAAATGACGGAACAGAGTGCAGATAAAAACAATGCACACACGTCTTGGTTCAGTATTCGTTCGACTCGAGAAGACCTTTGTGGACTAAATACTTGGCATTTCTGGAAAGATGGCTCTGGCTAGGGTGACACTCGCGTTGTGTGCTCTCGGGCTCATTATTTTACGAAGACGTCGTCTCAGTAGGGAACGAGTAATACGGAGTTTACCATCGTCACTTCCGCCCCGCCCACACACCGCCATTGGATACTCTGATTCGCTAGCACACCGCCAATCAGAGTATCCAATGGCTCAGACGTCCAACAGCCCACCTCCTCAGACTTCGCATGCTCAGTCTGATCAGACAACGTCCGCGCGGCTCCGAAAGCTTCCGACGCAGCTGTACACACCAAACATATGTGTTCCCGACCTCGTCCGAGCCTCTCCAAACGCTTCAGACGTCCAACGGTTGGGCCGGTGTGTTCCTGCCTTTAGACCACTCGGCCACCCTGACTTCGAAGACAGTGTTAGAGTCAAGGAGCATTACCCTCAAAGGTGCTACAATGAGGGAGAAAGGAGATCTAGATTGAGTCTGTGGTCCTTAGCAGGACATTGTCATTTATAAGGGGGTTAAGAAACAGTCTAAAGCATGAACGCCCAACGTGGGGCTCGAACCCACGACCCTGAGATTAAGAGTCTCATGCTCTACCGACTGAGCTAGCCGGGCTACATGCAACCAAAAATAGGTTGTGGTTCCGAGCCCCTCCCCCCCATGATATGCACAGAAACAAAAGGGGGGCTCTTTATATCACCAAATTACAGGGATGAAGCCTGTAGATTAAAAGCACTGTCAGGAGTGGGATTTGAACCCACGCCTCCATTCGGAGACCAGAAGTCCCTTTCTTGAGGAAGCAAGCAACTCTTGAGTCTGGCGCCTTAGACCACTCGGCCACCCTGACTTAGAAGACAGTGTTAGAGTCAAGGAGCATTACCCTCAAAGGTGCTACAATGAGCGAGAAAGGAGATCTAGATTGAGTCTGTGGTCCTTAGCAGGACATTGTCATTTACAATGGGGTTAAGAAACAGTCTAAAGGATGAACGCCCAACGTGGGGCTCGAACCCACGACCCTGAGATTAAGAGTCTCATGCTCTACCGACTGAGCTAGCCGGGGTACATGTAACCAAAAATAGGTTGTGGTTCTGAGCCCATCCCCCCCATGATATGCACAGAAACAAAAGGGGGGCTCTTTATATCACCAAATTACAGGGATGAAGCCTGCAGATTAAAAGCACTGTCAGGAGTGGGATTTGAACCCACGCCTCCATTCGGAGACCAGAAGTCCTTTTCTTGAGGAAGCAAGCAACTCTTGAGTCTGGCGCCTAAAGGCCCCTACACACCGCCCAGACGTCCAACTGCCTTATCCGACCATTCTCCGCCCACTCTGTTGCCTCTCGTCTGACCCGTTCGGTAGAAAAGTTGCGTTGTACACACCACTTCGACGTGCTTCCGACACCACAGCAGCGTGTACGTTCTGCGCTTGCGCGAGATGCAATAAGCCTCCTTTAACAGCGGGTGGCGCTAGTCTCGTGCCAGTACTCCAAAACAGGAAATGACGGAACAGAGTGCAGATAAAAACAATGCACACACGTCTTGGTTCAGTATTCGTTCGACTCGAGAAGACCTTTGTGGACTAAATACTTGGCATTTCTGGAAAGATGGCTCTGGCTAGGGTGACACTCGCGTTGTGTGCTCTCGGGCTCATTATTTTACGAAGATGTCGTCTCAGTAGGGAACGAGTAATACGGAGTTTACCATCGTCACTTCCGCCCCGCCCACACACCGCCATTGGATACTCTGATTCGCTAGCACACCGCCAATCAGAGTATCCAATGGCTCAGACGTCCAACAGCCCACCTCCTCAGACTTCGCATGCTCAGTCTGATCAGACAACGTCCGCGCGGCTCCGAAAGCTTCCGACGCAGCTGTACACACCAAACATATGTGTTCCCGACCTCGTCCGAGCCTCTCCAAACGCTTCAGACGTCCAACGGTTGGGCCGGTGTGTTCCTGCCTTTAGACCACTCGGCCACCCTGACTTCGAAGACAGTGTTAGAGTCAAGGAGCATTACCCTCAAAGGTGCTACAATGAGGGAGAAAGGAGATCTAGATTGAGTCTGTGGTCCTTAGCAGGACATTGTCATTTATAAGGGGGTTAAGAAACAGTCTAAAGCATGAACGCCCAACGTGGGGCTCGAACCCACGACCCTGAGATTAAGAGTCTCATGCTCTACCGACTGAGCTAGCCGGGCTACATGTAACCAAAAATAGGTTGTGGTTCCTCCCCCCTCCCCCCCATGATATGCACAGAAACAAAAGGGGGGCTCTTTATATCACCAAATTACAGGGATGAAGCCTGCAGATTAAAAGCACTGTCAGGAGTGGGATTTGAACCCTAGCCTCCATTCGGAGACCAGAAGTCCCTTTGTTGGGGAAGGAAGCAACTCTTGAGTCTGGCGCCTTAGACCACTCGGCCACCCTGACTTAGAAGACAACGTTAGAGTCAAGGAGCATTACCCTCAAAGGTACTACAATGAGCGAGAAAGGAGATCTAGATTGAGTCTGTGGTCCTTAGCAGGACATTGTCATTTACAATGGGGTTAAGAAACAGTCTAAAGGATGAACGCCCAACGTGGGGCTCGAACCCACGACCCTGAGATTAAGAGTCTCATGCTCTACCGACTGAGCTAGCCGGGCTACATGTAACAAAAAATAGGTTGTGGTTCTAGAGTTAGTCTGTGGTCCTTACCAGGAGATTGTTATTCATATTAGGTTAAGAAACAGTCTAAAACATGAACACCCAACGTGGGGCTCGAACCCACGACCCTGAGATTAAGGGGTTCATGCTCTATCGACTGAACCCCTCATATCGTGTGAATCCAGCCCAACACACAGGGATTTCATCTTGTTTTTCTTGTGTGTCCAGCCTTAACACTCTCTCCCCACTGTGTTTCTCTATTCTCTTATCTGTCCTTTATTCATAGTTAATGCTGTTGAACCCGAAAAACTAAACCCCTTAAAGCCTTGATTTGGAAAAGGAGAGTAAATAAAAAGAGGAAGAGGTGGAGGGAAATAGTTAAAGAAAGAAAAGGAAGAGGTGGTGTGCAAGGACAAATGTGGGATAAGGAGAGAGCAGGATGAGTAAAGGTGAGGGAAAAGGAAAGAGGGTAAGTGGGGAGAGGAGAACAAAGAGACTTAAAGGAAAGGAAGAAATTAACACCCTCCCATCCTCCTCTCTCATTTTCCTCGCTGGCCTTTCTTTACATTGTCCCCTTTTCTCTAATTGTCAGGAATGCTGAGCTCAGCTCACTTGTTTCTCTGCCAACTCTCTTTCTAACTTAATCTAATCATCACACCATTATTTCACTCCTCCTCCTCTCATTGTTCCCTTCTTCTTCTCCCCTCCATCTAGCCTTCCTGCGGCTCTGCTGTAACCCGCTGACAACGGAACAGAATGAGAAACAAATGAACACGGAGTGAAGCGAGGTGGGGAACGCTGAGTCATGCTTAGAAGAAAATTATTTCATCGTGATAAGGCTCAGGGGAATATTAGATCAGATTATTGTTTCGTTTTTCTCTCCAGTGGTGAAAGAAGAACCTCTGTTGATATTTTTGCAATTATCAATAATGAAATGTTGCTGAGTCATAGTTGGATGTTGCGCGATAGAAAATTAGATCATGTTTTTTCTCTATCAAGGGGAGAAAGTTGTTGATCAGTGTTAAAATTACAAATAACTATAGAAAGTTGAGCACTGAAGGGAATTATTTCATTCTGAGAATTCTCTGAGGATAAATACATTTGATTAGACAGTAACAGGAGATGTCATGATAATCATGAATACAGTTATGAACAGTTTACTGTGTAAGAAGAAACAAATTAATTATATCCCCATGACACTAAAGGAGAGACGCCCCAAAATTGCAGCTACTTCTAAATTAAAGCCACATTCATCAGCTCATTGGATTCAAAGTTTCAGAGGTTTGAATTAGCTAAAGGTGTCGTCTTACCAAGTCTGCTCATGTTTTACTGTAGAAGTTATAAACATGTTTTACTGCTAGTTTACTATTACTATTACATGTCTTTTTTAAAAACAAATTTAAAGAAGTGTTTCTCCAACATAATTTAGGACTTTTGTGGGTTTACCAGGAACTGGGAAAAAATATCAACCAGTGATATGAAGACCCAAAGTCGTATTAGAGCCAAGCTTAAGAAACAGAGGTGTAGAACAATGGCCAAGGCCACGCTCACTCATATACCACCTGTAAATGTAAACCACGAGGCTCTCCCCCCCTCTCCCCCCCTCTCCACCATACGGCTGAAGAAAAACAAGACAAGAATGAAAGCGAAGAGGAGGAAGGAGACTGTGAGAAAGATAGGAGAAGAAGAGTGACGAGAGCTGAGGTCACCTTGATTTACAGCCATCTGCCTACAGCGCAGCTGGGGGGGTCAAAGGTCAAAACTCAGGAGACACTTACAGGGATGTGTATATACCTTAACACACACATGGAAGTGTGTTTTATGTATGTAGTGTAAGTACTGTACACAGATTATTCTCTCTCTTGCATCCATCCATCTATTTTGACCATGTGGTTTTCTTTTCTATGTCATTAGCATATTTTTCATTAACACAATATTGCTTTGATACATTAACGTGTGAATTACTCCATCCTCCAATTATGGTCAGCTAGTTACTGGATATGTGGCAGCAGCGGTGTTATTTTGCACATCCCTGAGTATAGAAAAGACCGACTTCCTCTGAATGTAACCTGCTGCAGTGTACTGTAGCGGTGCAGCATATAGGTTAAAGTAGTGTTTCGAACTGAAATTCAGACCAGACGTTAAGATGTCAGCGGCATTTCAGCACCGGCAACGCGTCCATTCAGTCAAAAAACACCTACTCTGACCCCCTGAACGACTGACGAGTCACGGTCGTCAAAAAACACTCCAGAGAAACTTAAAAGAAAATCGGCGGTGTGAATTGTCCCCCACACAGGTACAAGCGAACCACACTTTATCACTTTACACGTCTAAAAATACCGCTTTCTGTTTTCACCTGCCATACTTCGGCTCCGTGGCGACCGGAGTTTACAGTTTACTTTCGTCGCTGATTTATGCTCACCTATAATTTCATACCGCAACTCTGTCCATCTGTCAGTCAGGTTATCGGTAGCAACGTGTGCGCATATGTCACTCTGAAGGAGTGAGCTAAAAATACAACAGCAGCCTTAACTCACTGGATGGTTACACACTGCAACACACACACACACACACACACACGTGCACACACAAACGGGAATTTTGAGGAAGTCTCGGCTGTGATCCATCATTGGGGGACTGAAAATGATGACACCACGGAGAGAAAGAGAGAGGGAGAGACCAAAGAGGGAAGCAAAACCACGCACAGCCTCACACACATACACACACACACACACACACCAGCAGCAGCAGTAGACAGTAGAGTCTCTGTGTTGTCAGTAACCACCTTCGAGACCCTGAGGTGTCATAAAAGACTTCAAATAGGACGGAGAGAGACGAAGGGATGAGGGAGGAAGGAGAGAGAAGTGAGTGATGCGTGTTATAATGACTTCATTTGACACAGCCATTCTCGAACACCTCATGCTTTGAAACTTTGACACACACACACAGGCACACACACACACCTGCACATGATTTTCCTCTCCTTCTATCATATTGAATCCTTTTGAGCGTATTTTATCCAATAAGTGGATTTTTGGCACTATTCAATAAATGAAAATGTTTTGCATCAAAATCATTTTTACATTTTTTTATCTTTTTAGAGCAGTTTCGAGGATGACAACAGCATTAGTATTATTTGAACGGTTTGGTTTCATGGTTTGTGAATCACACGAAATCAAAGTGAACACAAAGCTCTTCACTCTTGGTTTGATTGTGATGTATTAGGTGGCATCATTGTGTCTGTGTGGTTGGTGGTTGGTGGGATGTGCATGTGTGCGATTGGTCCGTGGGGCTGTCAACTAATATTCTCACTTTGAATATAGATTTGAATAGAAAAAAATTAATGAATTACCAATTTGATTATGAAAATTGGCGTTTGGCCACTCTATACTATCGTATAGATATGAACGGGGGCATCTGACAAAAGTTGTGCCGACAGAAAGGGAGAAGAAACAAGTACAGATGGGAGACCAGTGCAAAAGAAATCCACCAAACTCCCAGTTGGCTCATCCACTAAGGGGTTGGTTAATTCACTAGACCCACGAGAACCTTTACTGCATGTGAGTGTGTCTTTGAGTGTGTGAATAGACCTCTGTGTGCAACCACAGAGGCATTTGGTCATGTTTATATCCTTGTTTTTGGCCTGGCCGAGTGTGTACATATCAGCGCGCGTGTGCTCTGTGAAGGTGTACCCGTCCCGGCGGAGTGACGCGTAAGGTCGTGTGTGTTTTTGGTGTCGTGCATCCGCAGACAGAACATTTAGATAAACACAAAATTCGTATGAAAGTGTTGTCACCGGAGATTTGTAGAACATTTGAACTCTGTGTGTGTTTGTGTGCGGTGAGTGTGGGAGGGGTAGGTTAATCCTAAATTTACCCTCGGTGGTCGGAGGACTGTGGTCACATCTGGACTCAGTTTCTCTCTGCCTCTCTTGTTTTCTTTGCTCCCCTCGTCATTGCCACCTCACTTGTGCTCCCCCCAATTTTTCTTTTTTTACCCCTTTCCACACTTATTTTTTTCTCCCCACCTCTGCTCCGCTCATTTAAATAACTGACCAGAAAGCTTTCCAGGTGTCCGGTGTTTTGACTCGGACGTCAAAATGCGCGTGTGCACATAATCCTACCTGCTGTTTGAGCTGATGAACCAGACCGTCCTTCTCCCTCTTCAGAGCTGCCACCTCCTCCTGGGTTTTCTTCTTCTTGGATGAGGAAAGCTCCAGCAGGGCAATGTTGGCATCTTTCTCACTTATGGCTGCCAGCAGCGCCTCTTGCCTGTACACAGAACAATCATCTTGTTAGCAAGACTGGAAATTAACTTAATTAATCTGATTTAATTAAAGCTGCGCTCGGTGATATTGCACCTTGATGCTGTAAGAGAGAAAGCTAAATTTCACAAATTTTGAGACACATACATGATCATTTTTATTCAAATATTGCTTTTACACAAGACACCATAAATGTGCCATTTCCATACAGCATTTTAAATATAGAACAACTTTTCTTAAAGGACCTCCAACCAATGATGGACTGGATCCCCGGCGACCCTGAACAGGCTGAGTGGTTTGTGATAATGGATGGATGGATGTTTTTGTTGTTGTTGAAGAAATTCTCCCAGAGACGGATATCTCAAAATCTGTCCAAAAAAAACCCCAAAACTATCTGAATGGCTTCGATACTAAATTGGGTGCCCTTTAATGTCATAGTGAACCCGCAGCGTGTCAACAAGTGGAGGGAAGTCTTCATATTTGGGGCGCCAGTTTGTGATTTAGGAGGAAAAAATTGGTGTATTTTTGCAAAAAATATGGGGCTCGCTGGTGGTCAAGTGTGACGCATACCGTGCAATCAAGATGTTCCCAGTTTGTTTACAATGAGGACCTTTATGGCATGTGTTCACTCCCTTGTTTCTCTTCACACCACCTCCTAGAACAAATTGGCAATGAATCACATTGCTTTTATCTACCATTCACTTTGTTTCATTAGATGAATGCACGCACACATACTGTATAAATTCCTCTCAACCTATTTCCTCTCTCGTCTCCGTATGTCTTTCCAGCCCTCTTGTCTCTCTCTATCTCTTCCCACTGCCTTGATAGTGGAGCTGACAGATAGATAGCATTCCATGTGGTTCGGGAAGCAACGAGCCGCATCCCACCCATCCCATCAGCCACAGATCTGGTCCAGGCCGCCTCCGAGGACACCCAGGGTTCTGAATTCTCGGAATTCAGCCCAATACCAGAGAGAATCTAAATCACGACGGGTTTTTCCCTGCACGGCTCAAAGATCGGCCACACACAAATCAAACACGCACATCAACACACACTGGGATGCAAACTTGCACATGAAGGAATAAATAAATCCCCTCTCTGTCATCCCACTGGAGCTCCCTTCTTCCGTACCGGTATATTGTGTTTTTGTCAGGAAACATATTGAGAGAGGCTTTCAAGAAGATGACTTTCCAGTTTCTAGATGGAGAAGACGTTCAAGAGTGTGAAAACAGACTTACAGATACAGTGGTGCAGTGAGGAATGCCGTTATGAGAGTGTCTAAATGAAGACAGATTACACGTTTGGACTGTGTGAGGACCCACAGAAACTTGGGTCAACCTCACTGACCACACTGTCGGCGTACACGTGTCCCACCATGCATCTGGACTGCAGCAACCCTGTCAGGAGCAGGGGCAGAGGGAGCCTAGACACACTGGGGTTGGCAGAGCGACTCCCTCGCCAACTCCGGCCGACGGGCTTCTGAGATTTGTGAACATGGATGCAGCATTTTTGATATATGCTTCGACACATCCCAGGTGACTTTTGTGGATCCAAAATGCTCCTTCTCTTCATCACAGTGTTGACCGTTTTCTTGAAGCCAACATGAGGACTTTCTAAGCTCCCTTAGAAAGAACATTTTTTTTTTTTCAGATTGTGAGACACTGGAACACTGTCAGAGTCGTTGCCATTCACACACACACCTGCACACACACACACACACACACAGGAAGGCTAATGGAACATTAGTCTTGTTAAAGCTAACAGTGCGTCTAGTTTTATACCATATCTGAGAGTTACCTGCCAGCACATGGCGCTTATAAACCCTGGTGATAAAATGATATTTATTCCAGATGCATTGGGCTCATTCAGGGCCTCTCCCTTCATTTCGGGCTCACACACACACACACCTACTCTCTGCTTGGCCAGAGCTAAACACATGCTTATGACAAGTGCTGGTTGTGGCTACTGCTGTTACTATGTGATCATTAAAATCTGTTTCAAGTGCAGCTCTCCTTTGCTAAATCTTCAGATGATTCCACTGTCAGAGGGCCTTTAAAACATAGTGTGTGCTCGCAGCTCTGCTGGCAATGTGTCCTTACCATTGAACATAACAAAAGAAACGCAGGCAGCACTGTGAGGAGGAAAAGGTTCCCAGTGGATACGCAGCCTTAGATCTGTAACTTTGCTTTCAAGTCTCTCCTTTCTGTGGCAATACAGAGGGCACAGTAGGATAAAGGAAGGTATACCAACGGTAAGTAAAAAGCCTATTAAAGAGGTACCCGTCAGATCTTCGTGGTTTCTTATTTTGGCAACACCTTTTGTGTTTGATGCTGTGGCATTTTGTTTGCAATACACATTACAGGAGATTACTTCAAATTATTATCAATTTGTATGCGTGCAGTGGCATGATGATTTTGTTGAGGTATCACACTGTTCCTGGACATGTTCAGTCATGGCATCTGATGTTAGATAGAAAGGGCTAAATAAAAAATGGGTCAAAACTGGACAAAATTCCACAAAACCCCAGATGCCAACATTTTAATTTATTTCTGTGGATCACAACTACAGTTTGCTTGATGTTCGGGGAAAATATGTTATTAAAGTTAGAGAACTAAAACACTAGATTTTGATTAAAGTAGAAAAGAAGCTTATTTTACACCTGATGTGGGACGTGATTTTCTCTGCACTAAAGTGGGACACGTCTATCTACTGCTCCGACCTAAAAATGACTGCAGTTGGCACTGAACGTTGGCGTCATCGTGAGGTGCCAATAATTCCTAGGGATATTGCCTGCTTCTTTTTCTATTAGAAAGTGATTTGAAAATATCAAATCACTTTGTGTTCGCCAGGAAAACCTGACATGAATGAGTGTTAACATAAATAAAAAGGATTTAGAAAACTGTCAACAGGCTGAATTACTATTGTATTTCTTACAGTAATAGTAGTGACTATTAGTAACGCTACATTCCTCCCTGCCTACTTTCAGGCTCTCTCTCACCTCTCTCTCACCTATTCTCTCTATAAGTGTCTCTCGCCCACCCTGCGCCTCTCACCCCCCCCCCCCCCCATCACTCGTTCTATCTCTCCGTCTGTAAAGAAGACAGGAGGCATTCTTTCCGTCACTCGACGGTCGTGTGCCATGATGTCATCGCAATAACGACAAGGCAGACAGTAAGCAGATATACGCAAACGCACCAGGCACCTGACCTCAACCTCAACACACACACACACACACACACACACACACACACACACACACACACACACACACACACACACACACACACACACACACACACACAGGCTCTCTCCTTCCTAAAACCACTTAAGGCCCCTCACTTTATCAGACACACTAATGCCTGGTCTTAGATCACATATTTCTACACACACACACACACACACCCAAAGCAGCTTCCTGTCTGTGCTGCGTTCTCTCTTTCATGCCGTCACCCTCTACTGCAATGTGTGTGTGTGTGTGTGTGTTCAAGTGACAGTTGTGTGTCGTTTATGAAAGCATGCATTCTGTAGGTGCGTATGCTCATGAGGATGTACTTGGGTGTGTTGTGTGTGCGTGTGCAAGTTGTCTGTGTGTATTCAAGGCTTTATCCTGTGCACGCATGCATGTGAGAGTGAAGCGTGTGTGTGTGTGTGTGTGTCCCTGCGTGTGCGTAACGTAGAATCACCCCAGTGTGACATTGGCCAGTCTCCGTCTAAGACAAACACAGAGCTATTTTAGAAATAATCCCCTCTCTCTGCTCCCTGTTTCTGCCTGAACAAAGCAGCCCTCCATTGTTTTCTGTGACACTGTCTGCTCTGGTTACACATGAGGCTGCATGTAGGACGCCAGAGTCTACACTTTAACCCCTGTAGGACGTGGTGCGTGTCAAGCTCGACCTCATTTCTGTGTAGCGAGGCTTCCCCTCTGCATGCTGGATTTCACAGAACCATATGCAGGATTTATGAGGCTACCTGACTTTTTTATCCCCTTAAAACTTTCTCCACCATCACTGACCAATTTCAAGAAACTGAACGAACTGAGTGAAATCAGCAGATTCACTCAACGGGGGATTTAGAAAAATGTGATGGTCGTATTTACTGTAATCATGAGGGCTGTGTGCTGTGGTTTGCTTTGGAGTCGACTTAATGAGCTCAAAAACAAAGAAACAAAGCTAATCCAGCCTATTTCAGTCCAGGGCAGAAATTAGCCTGAATTATGTAGCGGTTCATGGGGATTGGATCTGCCCTTTTTTAGGCTACGAGGTCTGGACGGGGCAGATCGGAGAAGCCTGATTGGAGGAGCAAAGAACTAATGGTTTCAGCAGGTGAAATACATTATACTTCTTTGTTTTGATTTAATGACACAATTATTTCTATTTTGTTGTGTCGGTCACAGCAAGAAATTACGTTGGAGAGAGAGAGAGATGAGGGAGTTAGGGACGTGGTCATCTGGACACAAGCTGAGGTCAGATCAGCCTCAGCTGGGTCGCCGGGGGGGAAGGCATTTAAAAACTCACAAAACATCTGACGAGCCTTGAAGTGCAGGATGAAGTGCAATGAGCACCACTAGATGTACACTATACAGTAGACTCTGATGATAACACAATATGTGATCCACCATCAGGACCGCTTGTAGATTTTGGCTCCTACTTAAACCAGTTGAATTTGTACGAAAAGAAAACCCGAAACATGAAACTTCAGCAGGTTGGCAAACTCAACATACATTTTTTTTTTAATGTCAGAACTGCATAAATATGCCGTGCAAGGAATCCTGAATCCTGTCCACATTCTTCACTGTTGTGAATGTCAGAAGAAGAAAAAAAAAGAGGAGAGAAGCGACTGTCTGGAATATATTTGAATAACTGAATTGTAAGAAAAAGTGTGATTTTAAGGAGAAAAGAGAGGAGAGGGAATGAGATACAGGAGGGCACAGCTGGCTTTCAGTGGTAGTTAATGCTGCCTGGAGGCACACACACACACACACACACACACACACACACACACACACACACACACACACACACACACACACACACACACGCACACACACACACACAGAAGTATAGAGGGATGGATGGAAGAAATATGTGGGAGAGGAACTTTTTTCCTTCCTTCCCTCTTTCTTTCCCTTTCTGTCGTTTTCTGCTGGATAATCAGGTGGCTTTTGGTTGAGAGACCTCACACACACACACACACACACACACACACACACACACACGCACACACACACACACCTCATGACTGTCTCTAGCGCTCATGACTGTGCATAATCTACTTGTACGTGGGGATGTAAAATTAAATCCATTTCTGATTCCTCCTTCTGTCTTTGCCTCTCTCTTTCTCCCCCTCTACTCTCCCTCTCCTTCGTACACACACACACACACACACGCACACACACACACACACACGCACACACAGCTACTAGTTTAGTTTCTGAGTCTCCAGAGTGAGGCCCTGCAGAGTAGTATTTCTCTCCCAGCTGACAGCTTCTGTCCTGGGGCAGACAGCCAGCAAGCACTGGGCCCCCTATTCTCATCTGCTCTCTCTCTCTCCATCCGTCTGTCTGTCTCTCTCTTTCTCACACACACACACACACACACACGCACACACACGAACGTATCTAAGGTGAGAACTGCTGCTTTGCCTCACAGCTTAAAATACTGAGGAGAGAAAGAAAAATGTCAGAACTAAGAAACAGAGCGAGAAGAAATTAAGCTGGGGGCCTCTCTTTTAAGTTTTACACATCTTTTACTCCACACACACACATAGACACAACATAAAAAAGTAAGGCTTTCCTCCACTTTGCCCTGTTCTTGTTCTACACACAAACACACACACTCACTGGTTTACAAGAGAAATCACAGGGCAATGCATGCACACATCAGAGCAGGTTTTAACATTTGTTGGTGCTGGCCTGCCATGTGTGCGGCATCAAAGCACAGACAGCCAATAAAGTGGCGGTTCATAGTAAAATACGTTTACTGCGGCTCACTTTCTCCTGCAAAAGCGTCAACACAAAGTTTCACTTCACTAGATTATAACAGCAAGTTATTAGGGAAAATGATCGACACCTACCGCAGTTATGTGCATTCAACAACTTTGAAATTGCTCCCGGGGGCTACATTAAGCCAAGCACATCAAAGGGATAATAGTAGTGTGGAAATGCAGAATAATGATAAAATGATTATCGAGAATTACTGTCAAGAATGCCCTCGAGGCTTTTATTCCACGCCAAAAATCAAAATGTGTTTACTGATCTGGAAAGTTTACTTGTTTATAAAGACTGGGAGAAAGTGAGATGCCCACTCCGGACCAAACCTCGGACCTGGGGAGAGCCCGGTCTTTCCTCAAACACTGCACCAATCTGTCCTCGTTCAAATCATCTGCTTTTAATGTTTTTATGTGATCACTTCATCTCATGTAAAGTGTCTCTGAGTAGCATGAAAAGTGCTCCATAATAAAATGTATTATTGTTGTTATTCTAAAGTGCTTAGTGGACCGTCAGGACAGCAGCCAGATCCTGGTTTGATAGAAACGTTGTTTTATCTCTGACAGACACTACTTAGATTAAAGTAGTCCACTGTATAATGTACAATAACACACTGAGAACAGCAGGATTGTTGGCGAAATCTTTTTGAAAGCTGTGCGTGTGTGGTTGTGTCTGTGTCTGTGTGTGTGTGTCTTAAACTATAGTGGAAGTGGGTCAGAGACACTGATATGAATGATTTAGTGTGGAGGGAGAAGACAGGACGAGAGGCCATCAGAGAGAATAGGAAAAAGTGAGAGAGAGCAAGAAAGACAGTGTTAGGAAAATAGGTTAAAGCTGGTGTATAGGATAAGTGTGTGTGTGTGTGTGTGTCTGTGTGTGTGTTTGAGAGGGAGAGAAAAGCTCCCCTCAAGGAGCTGTTGTACATCAGAGAGGCTTAAAGAAAGACAGCGAGAAGGCTTACACACACACACACACACACACACACACACACACACACACACACACACACACACACACACACACACACACACACACTGAAAGAAACAGCATTGACAGGGAGGGGAATAAAATAACTGGAGGATTTGGAGGGAAAACAAATCAAAGAGACTTGAAGGGGGAGAGAAGGAGAGGAATGGAGAGCGGGAGGGTGAAAGTAGCGGTAAGGGGAGGCAGAGACACAAAGGCAGTATGAGGGGGAGAGAGAGAGAGAGAGAGAGAGAGAGAGAGAGAGAGAGAGAGAGACAGAGACAGAGACAGAGAGAGAGAAAGAGAGAGAGGAGGGCAGGTGGGACTACTGCTTGACAGAATGAGGATCTGTTCCCGATACATTTCCCCCTTTTCTCTTAAAAAACACTCTCTCCCTCACCTTTCTCTCTCTCTCTCTCTCTCTCTCTCTCTCTCTCTCTCTCTCTCTCTCTCTCTCTCACACACACACACACACACACACACACACACACACTGTGACTAATAAGAAAGGTGTAAAAATGCATTATCCATGGTCCGCGGGAGTTTGCTCTTTCCATGGGACCACACACACACACACACACACACACAGACAGAAGTGTGACTAAAGATGCAGCTTTGTCTCCGCTGTGGTTCTTTACAGTGAATCCATTTCTACACTGCGCTACACAGAACATCTGCTTACAATATGTCGGCACAAAGCCTCTCATGTAACACTAACCAGTCACAGTAATGGACACCTGCGACTCCCAACAGTCGACGAGAGACGATTTTTTTTCCCCAAAACATTTTTGCTTTATTTGACAACGTGAGAGTGACAAATGTGTTTCTGTGGATCCGTAGATACTCCCTGTGTTACGGCGTCACTCCACCGGCCCCGTTGGTCAAACCGCTCAGAAAGGTTTGGAGCGAATGGAGACGATGCGACACCCAAACGTAGCGCATGTTTTAACCAAAGTTTCTCTCCCTCTTTCTCCGGGGTGGAGTGGACGTTTCAGCGGATGTCGAAGTCATGTACGTCATTATTTATTAGCTAATTCTGTTTCCATTCCAAGTTGATTTGGTCAATACTCCAACCTCCTCACCTCAGCCAGGCTTTTATGCGCAAATTGAGAATAAGTATAAAAGCAGACTCTGAAAAATGGAAATATGTCATTAATTGAGAGGTAATGTGGTGCATACTTTCAATCCACCCTCATTTACCAAGAGCAAATGTAAACATGGAAACAAGACGTTGCCTGGAAGTAAAACATTCCATTAAAAAGCTAAACTATAGCGTGACAAGGTTATGAATGTAAAAATTGTGATGTCTTGTCAATTATTTTTTAATTTTAAGAGCAAAAGAAAAAAGCCCACTGATTGATTTGATCATCAGAACTTGGACGAAACATAATCAATCATTTAATGAAATGAATCGTGCATGTTTACATACGTGTCGGGTTTCTTTGTTCGCTGCGTGCCTCGCTGACTTGAATGCCTCGCTGTGAGCCAACTTTCCCATTAAGGAGCATAAAGTCTTAGAATGGAAATACATTGTGTGTACACTGTTTATCGCTGATCACGCTGTTGATGTCAGAGCCGTCAGGTTACAAATCTGTCCGTTTCTGTCTCCAGCTGATGTCTTTCTCTCCTGTCACGATATGTTAAACAAGCCTGTCACTAGTCGGGCCCTGGTCTCTGCCTGTCTGTGTAATACAGTTTTATTATTTCCAGAATAGAAACGTAATTGTTTGGCACGCGGAACATATAATCAGAGGCTTTGAAAAGAAAAAAAAAGAAGCATGTTTTGTTTTCTGCTTTTTGATATGTTTTCCCCCTTCATTGCTCCCTCTCCCTCTTTAATTGCTGTTTAATGATCTGTTTGATGGCCTGGCACTCGCAACCTGTAATCGGCTGAGGGAAACAGGCGAGTTTCGGTTTTTGCGGCATCCTTTTTTCCCCCTTTATCTGTTCGTTCCCGTCACTTGTGTCTCTTTGTTCGGTTCTCTTCCGTCTTTTCGGATCGTGTTCCTCTTGTTCTCGGCGCCTCGTGCTTGTTTTTAAATCCCCTTCTGTTTTTCTCCTCTTATTCGGCTCCATTCGTTCAACTTAATTGGTGTGAGAGTGTTGCAATACATGTACGGATTACGCATAAAATATGGCAATAATAATGGAATTTACAATACAGAAGAGTCAGCACCATAAAAAAAAAAAGGAGACGCTCTCGTTTTCCTTTCTCTGCTGTGGATTCAGCTGAAGATCACTGGTTTGCGAGGCTTCAGAGGCTTTCAGAAAACCCTGTTATTTGAATACAACTTCTAACTGAAGCACATCTTTTATTGCTTCCATTTTCCCCCAATTCAATCTCTCCCTCGGTTTCTCACAAGGGAGCAGGAAAAATAAAAAAAAAAAAGGGAAAGAGGAAGACAGCCAGAGTCGGGGAGGAGAGGGCAAGAAAGGCAAGTGCCGAGAGTGCAAGAAAAACGGAGAGAAAAGACGGAGACGGAGAGCGAGGCGCCCTGATTTGTGCTTGTAAGACTAAGTGTCAAAACAGCGTGCCCCTTTTTGTCATACTAAGCCCTCAACATGTCTGTCATACACACACACACACACACACAAACACACAACAAACACACACACAGACTTGCTTTGGCACACTGTGGACTAATCTCATTGCTGGGGGATGAAAGCGCTCGTCTCTGGCTTATGGCAGCATACCAAACAGGTGCTCTGCCATAAGCATGGGTACATGCATGTGTGGGAGGATGTATTTTTATGTGTGTGTGTGTGCGTCTCTTAGCGTCCCTCTGGGAGGGAAAGCTTCTAAGCAGTCATGCTGTCTCATCTGGTTTTGTAAGTGACTCTGTGCGTGTGTGTGTGTGTGTGTGTGTGTCTTATTTCTGAAGGCAACACACACTTCTTATGATAATGATGGGATAGCTGCTGCGCGTGTGTGTCTTTTAACGTCCCAGTCGTATTGTTAGTGACGGCTTTCTGGCTGTGAGGAGCGGAGCTGAAAATAAGATCTTTGACAGCACGCACACAAGCAGAGGGACCCCAAACACACACACACACACACACACACACACACACACACACACACATGGACACAAGCCATCGATTAGCTTCAGTATGTAGTGACAACAGTGAAGACAGTGAGAAATACAGCCTGCCAGACAGGAATCAGGCGATAATGGCGTTTCCAGACAGATGTGGGCTCAGAATGGAGAGGCGGCTGGAAAGAGGCAGGAAGGATGCAAAGAATAAGAGATGAAAAAAAAGGGGTAAGAGGAGGGACGGCAGGAATGAAGGGAGGGATGGCGTGAGGGGTGCAGGGAGAGGTCTGAGGGTTAGACGGAGGCTGGGTGGGAGATAAAACAAAGAGCAGAGCAGCAAAGGAGAAATAAATTGAATTTATAGCGTTCACCTTGAGGTATCAGCCAAGACTCTCACTGCAGGAGGGTGAAGACAGCGCAGCAACTCAGTGTTTCTGAGGCTCTTTATAGTCTACATGTGCTGTAAAACACACTGTTTGTGTGTAAACAGAATCAAATTGCCCCCAAAGATGAAAAATCCACTAAAAGCTTCAGGTTTGATGCTTCTTTTGGGCACATAGAACATCCCGAGCCACTAAACCTCAATAGAATTTAGGCATTTTTCAATGAATCACTACCCAATACCTGATTTGTCACAGCCTGAGGCTGCCTCCCCCACGCGGAGAATACAACTAAAATATCATATTTTATTTCCCTACTGAAGCAAACAAAAGTAATGGGACTCACTTTGTTGCCTCTCGCTGGAAGCCTTGACCGTTTGCGTTGCCAAAACAATTGTCAAGTGCACCGCCGCCCTTCGTTCTCCACAGCAGGGTCGTTTCAGTGTGATGCTTTGGCGTTTTCTTTCGGAACAAATGGCCTCTTTAAGCGCACGTTAACGTTACGATCTCCATAACAACCCGTGCAAATAAACAGAAAGCGGCGTCTCGCTGTTTTATGTGTCAGAACGTTTGCTGCAACAGATGAATTCTGATTATCATAAAAACGAATAGTTCTGGTCGTCTGGTGAAAATAATGACCGGTAAATGAGCGCGTATGGAAGCATGCGAGGGAGGAGGACATAACGCAAGTGGTCGTACATCCAATATATATGGTAGGCTGAAAGATTGATGGATGAGCGGAAGGAGCGAGGGAGACTGTAGAGGAGGTAATATAATTTCTTCGGGATATCACGCAGATTTGTTGGCTCGACTCAGTTGTTGTTGGACAGCTGTCTTTCTCCTCTTCGCTTTCCCTCCTTTCCTCTCTGCCATAAAAACATTTCTGCTTCTTTTCTTTCATTTTATTAGCCTCCTAGCCCCCCCCCCCCCCCCAAAAAAACAGATTTATAACTCCTGCCATGACCTCCTTACTCTCTTTTCTTCTCCTCATTATCAGTTTTGCACTCTTTTCTTCTCGTTTCAGGTCTTCTCCTCTCCCCTCCTGCCCCTTCTTCCTCCACGTACCTCGTTTCTTATCCTCACCTCTCAGCAGGACGTTATGGGATCAAGTCCCAACTGTTAGTGATATGCACACTTATTAAAATATCCGTTATACCTCATTTTAAATGCATTCACATGCATTCCGTTTTGGTTGCCCCAAATACTTGTGTAAATAAACATATTTACTTGCTTTAGTTCTCAATAAGAAAAGTTCTGTTCGCCCTGAACTTCGTCTCTCAGGAAAAGCTGCATGACATGGTTGTAAAGTGCTGTTTGAGAGAAGCTGAATGTTTGCAATATTTACAATAAACCACGTCAGGCTCCAACTGTTTTGATGGTTCACTCGTGGGCAGTGATGTAAGTGGTGAATTTTTGAAGGCAATCATCACCGTGATAAAAACAAACTTCACAATAAGGAATAATAAGGTTGAAAATAGCTGAAATTATTCTTTTATTACAACCCCGCCTTGACGGTTTGTTTTGGGGACTTTCTTATTTATCCAGATCAAAGGTCTCGGGATTTATGTTGCTGTATTTTGTACAGATTGGAAAGCCTTAGAGGAAAGTTTATGAGTTTGGTTTGTATTTAAATGGAATTGACTTGACTTACGCCTACGATCCAAACTACACATTTTATAAACTTCTCTTCTCCAAAAGCCAAAACAAAATCATCTGTGTGTGAGCCTTAAATTTTACTGGTTGGACATGTGCGCTAGAAGTTATGCCTCCAAGTCGTCCAAACACACACCTGCACCAGAGAGACATGCATGTGTGAGCTCGGAGGGAGGCGGGAGGCGGAGGTGTGCGTTAAATGTCGGTAAAGCAGAACAGCGCCGAGTCAAATCGGCTTTAATTCAGCCAGATTGGGATTTCAGACCCGACGCCCTGCTGTTACACACACACTGTCAGCACATTCCTCCAGCTGGCTGCAACGTGCACACACACACACACACACCTGCAAACACATGACAGCACACATGGCCCACAAGCACACATGAGGCTGGGAAGAGTAACGAGCATGTGCATATTTAATGTATATCACTAAGAAAATACGTCTGTGTGTGTGTGTGTGTTATACGAGTGTGTACATGCTGCAGATGATTTATCAGTGGGAAAGATGCATGTTGGCGCCGTGTAGGGCAGATGTTTTTATCTGTGTGTCGTTCTGCTTGTGTATTTTCTCCCCTTGGATACATTATGTGTGTGTGTGTGTGAGTGTGTACCCATGCATCTGTATTTACATGTGGTTTTATGTGACTATTATACACATGAATGTTCATTCTATATCTATACTCTAGTTGTTGGGCACAAACATAGCAGACACACACATACACATCAGGGACTGAAGGTGAGCAAAGTGTTACAGACGCTCACGCAACTACATTACAGAGTTTGTGTAACGCAATAAGGGAAGGGAAGGCGAGAAAAGTGAGACAGAACGTCAGCATCGCAGATGTATTCCTGCATGGGAGGGAGGGCGCGCATGTGTGTTAATATATTCCATGTCTGTCCAAGAAACCTCTGAAACATGCCGTATCGTATATCATGTCTTACAGTAACATTAAACCTCACACCGATGTAAAACCAGCCAACAACTCAGACATCAAACCCCGAAGAGTTACGGCGGGCCTGTGTGCGCAGAGACAGTTTCATGTGCATTACACCGAGATATATGGACGCGCAGGACGCAGCCACCTTAAACATCTCATGTTTTACACGTGGGAGAAAGCCAGAAGTAAGTGACGTGCTTGCTGACCAAACCTTAATGTCTTGTGAAAAATATGAGCGGTGGCGTCATGTACATAACTCACAGCGGGACATCTAGCGGCTACCTGAAACATCGGAACTGAGGGGAGCAGACACACACATACACACAAAACCAATATCCCAAATATGTGTCAAGAATGTCTTTCTGGAGTCTGAAAAATATTTGCATACCAATGTTTTTTTTTTACAAAAGGCAGAAAGCAATCCTATTAATGCAACAATTCTTCATTCAAGTATCTGCAAGCAATGCAGGTGGAATTTCTATGTGTTCTGCCAAATAATCATAACTTTGGTTTCAATATCTCTGAAGATACACAAGTTCTTTGTAAAATAACTAAATGTCAAATGGAAAAGACCTTTGCAATCACATGCTGAATGCATAAGTCATAAATGTTTGTCACAAGAGGGAACATATAAAGTGCGGCCGTTTATCTACAGAAACACCAGCAGCAGACGACCAGCAGAGTAAATATTTGGTCTCTCTGTCGGACAGCAGGTATGATGTGTGTATGGAAACACACGGTCACACCATATTTCAGAGTTGGGTCATGATATTAACCACGGTGGATTTACACGCATACATACGCGAGTATATAAGGGCAAGTGAAGTCAAAAGCTCGGACTGAAACATCCCACCGGAGGCCGTTCAATCTAACGCCTGTGAACAGGGCGGGCTGTCTGTGTGTGTGTGTGTGTGTGTGTGTGTACGTCATAAGGATGTGTGTGTGTCTGCTGCCCGTTACATAAATATTCATCATGGCGCCTGTATTTTATTAAAAGCAACGTTGGACAGGCGTCAGACGTCAATAAATCAATCAGGGCGTGCTTGCACACGTGCACAACTCACACATGCAAATTCACGTATGAAAACATGACCATGCATTCTGATGCGCTGGGGCTTGTAATAACCGCACGGGTCGTTACTACGGCGATAAAATGCCCAATAAGTTGCTCACCTGGCCTGTGAATAGACGGGCTGCTGGACACACACACGCTCTCTCTCTCCCTCTCCCTCTCTCTCTCTCTCAAAAGCCTAGAAATGCTACGTTGGTAGAAAATGCAGAAGGAAGAGTGCAGGAAAACTAAATCACAGTGCATGCCCTCATTTTCCCATCATGCCACAGGAAAAGATAGTCCCACAACGTGTATAAACGGGCAGGACATGCTAACACGGACATTCTCCTTGGCTTCTATTTCAGTCCAAAGCGCCGTTCCACTAAATTAGACCTTATTGTAAGGTCTCAGTGAGGATGTAAAACAGCAGAAAATACAGGGAACCGTCGGACTGCTGGACCCTTAAACTGCAAACCCGTGTATTAAAATGACATTCAAATGTACGCCGAGGTTACAGCGCATGCACGGGTGTGTGCGGGGCGTCTGTGTATGCAATCAATCACATGGAGAGCCGGACGGAGGTACATGGTTATTGCATTAACACACTGCTTACTTCAATGGCTTTTAAGTGCAGGGCGAAAAAAGGGAGGAGATACAAGGAGAAAGGGAGGCGAGAGAGAGAGAGAGATAGAGGGAGAGAGGGATGTAAAGACAGGAAGAGCAAAGAGGGAGTTGATGAAGTGTCAGGTGAAGATCCTGTCAGTGACCACCTTCCGGAAACACTGACGCATCATGGGAAACCACTAGAGATAGCATAAGAGTTGCTAATTTCAGGGGAAGCGTTGGAGGTCGTCTCTGACTTTATACTGTAAATGTCGACTGGACCGCTACTGGACGGATGCAATCTTGTACAAACATGATTCTTTTGTGAAATATCTCAAGACACACAAGATCGATTGCTTATAATAATGCCTATAAATAACTTCCTCAACCTTTTCAATTTGTCCAACACTTTGATTTATGCGACATCAGCCTTTACTGCGCTATGCACTTTGCTACTTACCAAATGTTACCTTGCTAACAAGCTAATCTATATCGGTGACTGCGCTCAAGGTTACCTGCCAAACGTCACCCTGTTAACACCGTCATGGTAAGAATATTAATGTGCTGCGGACGGAGCCTCAGACACCCGCTTGTTTTCACATCGCTGCATTGACAAAAGCATTTGTGTCTGCGTCTTTGGATGCGTGACAGAATGACCTAAGTGTTCTAGCGGTAGTTTGCTAACGTTCATCTGTTTTACATGTTAACATAAATAGCGGTAATAAAAAAACGTGTGTGCGTCTTACTTCATCTCCAGGACCTCCTCCAGGTGTTTCCGCCTCTCGGCCCGCAGGGCGGTCAGGTGACCTTCCTTCTCGGCCAGTGAGAGCTGAGTTGATGACAGCTTGGCTTTCATCACGTCCAGTTCCTGTTTCACCCTCTCCATGGCAACCAGCAGGTCCTCCACCTGAGACAAACACAAAGACAGACACGTTGTCACATTTTAAACACAATTATTTTCCTCCCAACTTCTGACTCAATCTGATATTTTTGTTTCATATTTAACTGTTTTCATTCGCTATTGTGCTCCACAGATACAGGCATTTATGTTTGCGTGTGTGTGTGTGTGTGTGTGTGTGTGTCATCTTCCTCTCGACAGCTACTGTGCTGTTGAAATTATTTAACAATCTCTCTGTTATTACATGAGATGCTCAATTGCAGAACATCAGACGTGTCGTATTTCTTCTCGGTTTTCTTTTCTCTCTGTATGTTGTTTCGTTTTCTCTTCTCTGATATATATTTTATCTACTCCTCTCTCTTTCTCTGGGTGTATATCAGTTTGTCAGTTTAATGTCGTAGTGTCGAGGTCACTGTATTTCTCACAGCATGGCGACGACCTCTCCCTCCCTCACACACACACACATTTTCTCTTGACTTCTTTCTCTCTTTCCCGGTCGTATACTCCCTGGTTCTCTGAAGGGTTGAAGTAGAACGGAAGGAGAGTCACAAAGATAGATTTATTTACTATAAAAATGAGAAAGAAAAACAAGCCAATAATATGTAATATTTCTTCACAATATTTGTGGTTCTGCCATTCTTTGAAAGTTTGCTCTCATGTCAGCATGAATTAATTAATGAATGAGCAAACAAGTCGAGGTCTGATCCAGACGAATAAAAACGTTTGTGTGATTTCCACAATAGCTGTACTAACTTGCCAAAATGTAAAACGTAACAGAGGCAGTAAATGAGGATTCGTGTTCAACTTCCCATGTTGTCATTCACTTTAATAAAAATGAGAAAAATGTGTGTTTGGAATGAAAAAAAAACAGAAAAAGCCAAATGGTAAAGACATGAATGAGCGCTGGTGAGTGAGGTTTGTGAGGATTTTGTTACCTTTGACCACCTAAAGCCGGCTGTGGTGAACTCATGCACTGGAATGTGAGAGAGCTGCATACAAAAAGAGCAAAGAGAGAGAGGGAGAGAGGGAGAGAGAGAGAGAGATAACAGCAAAAGGGATGGTGATAGTGAGGAAGGAGAGAAAAGGGATACAAAATGGGGGAGAGATAGAGTATAAGATAGAATATAAGAGAGGGAAGGAAATAAATCGAGTGCAGAAAAGGAGAAAGAGCAAATTGACAGGGAGGGAGGAAAAGAGGGAGGGGGAGGATAGGAAAGGGGAAGGAGGCAGAAAGAGTATAGAAGGAGGAGAGGGAGGACAAAATGAAGAGGAGGCAAATAGGGCATAAACAAAGGTGCTTAGGAGGAAGAAAGGTGACAGGGAGATGCGATTAAAACGGCGAACATGCAGGCAGGGAAAGCAGAGAAAAGGATAAGAGAAAAAAGAAGAGTTGTAAAAGTGCTCAAGTGAAGAGATAAACTGTTAAGCACAAGACGAGATAGAGAAAGCAAAACTAAACAAATGCTAAGCACATGAAAGACAGAGATAAGCGGATAAAAGAAAGTGCAGACAGCGCAAAAATACTGAGCAGTCAGAAACACAGCCAGTTTAAAATGCAATTCAGACAAGACAAGACGGGAGGAGAGGGGAGGGGAGGAGAGGAGAGGAGAGGAGAGGAGAGGAGAGGAGAGGAGAGGGGAGGAGAGGAGAGGAGAGGAGAGGAGAGGAGAGGAGAGGAGGGGGAGGAGAGGAGAGGGGAGGAGAGGAGAGGAGAGGAGAGGAGAGGAGAGGAGAGGAGAGGAGAGGGGAGGAGAGGGGTGGTGAGGAGAGGAGAGGAGAGGAGAGGAGAGGAGAGGAGGGGGAGGAGAGGGGAGGAGAGGAGAGGAAGGCCTTTGGCCAACATCAGAGATGTAGCGATTGATGGAGGATACAGGGAGGGGCGAGGAGTGACGAGGCTCGGCTGGAAAAGAAGGAGTCAGAGGGGGAGGAAGACAGCAACCCCTTCAGTCGTCTGAGAGTGTGTATTTGTGCGTGCGGGTGATTTCAACTTTATTTTGAGAGAAAGGAAGGAAGAAGGTGCATTGAGTTCAAGAATCAAAATTGTCTGGTTAACGAGAGACGGAAAGCTGGAGGAGAGGATGTCTGTCTTTAGTTTGGTGTCTGAAGAGACAGATGGAGTATGTCATACTGCTGACTCATTTCTCTGTCACGCGTGCACACACACATACACACACACACACTCACACACACACACACACACACCTTTCTTCAGGGATCACACATCACACATGAAGTGACTCATGTCTAGCAGAAAAGTTTAGTATATTTTCATGTGGTCTTGGTCAACCAATTTTACCGGGCAAACCCTGTCCATGGGACAGTCCTTCACACACACACGCACGTGCACGCCCACGCACACACACACGCACATACACACACACACGCACACACACACACACACACAGGTTGTCAACATACAGCAGCATACTCAAGGTGTGTGTATGTGTGTCTACGAATATGCAGACAGGGTGTGTGAATTTGCCTGGTTTGGCTGCATTGGCATGTGTATGTGTGTGTGTGTGTGTGTGTGTGTGTGTGTGTGTGTGTGTGTGCGTGTGCCAACGCTATAATAAGCAATGTGTGCGCCTTTGAACAGGCCGTCCTCATTAAGCGAGGAAATTGTCTCTCGCCCCGTCATCGTTTTTATAAATCATTATGTGAAAGGGTAATTGCAGTGACGCAGCCGTAAAACAGGAACACAAAAATATTTATTTACAATTTAACTTGTGTATATAGAGACGGGTTTCCAGTTAGAAAACCAGAGTCACATCCACCTGGCTCCCGTTGAATGGCGTGTTGTGCTGCGCCGTGCGCTGTTTAAATAGCAGTTAGCACTTCTTTCCGCCATGTTCGGGTGTGAGTGTGTGTGCGGGGAGGAATATGCGTATGTATGCGGAACGCTATCCTGTCCGTGAGCACCACGTGCACGCATGTGCATGTGCATGTGCATGTGCATGTGCACGTGCGCCTGTGCTGAAAGGCTGAGTTAGAGTTGTTGATGTTGGGTGAAGACTGCGCTGAGTGTTTGGCTGCCATCTCCACTCGTTCACCGCAGGCCGACGTTTCTACTCCTTCCTCCTCCTCCAGCCGAGGCGTTTTAACGCGAGGACGTTCTCCAGCACCCTGCCCTGGCCTAAATGGCCGCCGTTTTGTCTAATTAAATCTGCCACTTGGAGCATCTTGAAGTATTTCAACATATCGTTGCCAAATCGAATGTGAGAGCTCGGCGCAATTACTGTAAACAAATTAGGCTACAGTCAACTTCAGGAGGAAGCACACGTTGGATGTGATTTTTCCATCTTTCCTTTACTCGTTCTGAAGTTTGCCATTGTGGAAACACAAAGCCGTAGGCCTGTTTAATCTTGTGCTAATGTCTTTGTTTGGTTGCTTTTTGACGGACTTGGTCCAGGAAATATAGATTAACTCAACTCTGGAACTAAAAGTTCCTTTGGTGTATTTTTGTTTGCCTCCACATTGGAACTGAAGAACCAGGAGGATTAGGTTAATTAGCCTGATAATGGATGATAAAAATGATGGAAAATACGTCCAAGGAACTAAATTTAGACCCGTGCACCTCCAGTTTAAATGCAGGTTCGGTTCCTGAATTCCTGAAATCGTTCCTGGGCCTCGAGAAATGTCACATGAGACCAATTATTAGTCATCTTTATGTATGAATAACAAAACCTCTCTGGCAGCTTTGTCCATCAGTAGCAAAGGAGGAAGTCAGGTGATGTTATTATTGAGTGTCAGAGTCTGCAAAGTGTCCCCATTCATTCACAAACGTAGTTATCGTTTTCCTGTCACTTCTGGACCTTGACTGGAACTTGAACTAAAGTTCTGCGAGTTTGAATGGTACACGTCCACACAGAAGAAGATGCACTTGTTTTGTAAGGCTGGTTATAATTAACTCTTCGTCTCCATCCGTCCATCACTTTCTTACATCCATCTGCTTGTCTTCGCGCGGGGGTCTGTCATTCCTCTATCACATCTGTCTATCTGGAATTTATTCGGCCGTGGCACCCGCTAACATTAACCATGGCTGAGGGTGTCAGCAGTAAAACGTGTGTTTGCATGCCTGTCTTTATGTGTCTGTGCAGAAGTAGCCTGGTAAGTAAAGGCCAGAGAGGACGGCCAACATTTAGAGGCAGTAATAACAATGGAGTCCAGCCGTTTTTTGCCAACAGCTACAGCGGCCCGTGTTTTCTCAGGGCAGTTTTCATCCTAACAGCCCAAGCTGTTTTTCCCCGGGTTGTCAAAACCAATCCAAGCTCCGAGGAACATTTCCCATCTCTATGGCCTCGTTAAGTCACGGGCACACAGGGGAGCAACACACACACACACACACACACACACACACACACACACACACACACACACACATACACACACTCTCACTGGACTGAGGTTGATTCCACTAAACCCTTCCCTTCTGAGCCTCCCAGAACACCACTATGAGCTCTCCTACTGTCTCAATATAGATAAAACGGATTACAAATTGGAGCGGTCGGACTCGAGCCCCGTCTTAAGAAAAAGCTGTTTGTGTGCTCCGGCCGAAGCGAACAAAATACAAGCTGTTCTTTAAATAGAGATGTATTTACCTCTCCTCCAAATGAGGAGTGACTGGGCAAACACACACACACACACATGCATGCACACGCACACACACACACACACACACACAGAGCCACACCTGAATGAGCTCAGTTGGCACAGGGCATGTGTGTTGCCGCTGCCATTAGCCGCTATTGGCATAGCAATGTTTAGCTTTGTCAGAAAGAGTTTCTATGTCGCCCTGAAGATGTTTGTCTCTGTGTGTGTGTTTGTGTGTGTGTGTGTGTGTGTGTGTGTGTGTGTTTCCTTCCTCTGTCCAAATGTCCCATAAAGACAGAAACATGGAGGAAATCCTGAGTTGAGGACATTAGTGTATTATGTGAATAAAAAGTACCTGAGAGGGGTTTTTAAGGAAAGGTTTGGCTGACACACAAACTAGTTGAGGGGGGTTCAAGGATTCTCTTTCGACATGCAGAAACACACTCATGTGTGTTCGCTACCGAGGGAGTCGCTACCTGTTTCTCCGAGTGTGTGCGTGCCTGCTCCTCCTGGGCGAGCACCACCTCCCTCTCCGCCGTGATCTGAACGCTTTCCCTCAGCGCCTCCTCCAGCTCCTCGATGCGCTCCTCCTTCTGACGGAGGGAGTCCTGCAGAAAGAAAGCATGCGGTGTAAAGAGAGTATGAACTGTTGCAGTGCTGAAAAACAATCAGGTGATTAATCATTTTTTTAAGGAGCAACAAGCCACGCCAGCAGATCTGTGAGGCTGTACTCGCTAATGTCAGCATGGTATGATGGGAATTACATTTTTGCAGGTATTTGGTAATAAAGCATTGGACAAATTAAAATGTGAACCCAAAGATATTCCAATTCAGACGACGACAAATGTCCAAATGTTGTGTCATTACATCATAGAGCTGCTAGCGTGGCTTAAACCCCTAAACACTATTGATAAACAAGTTTTGAGTTTCCTCAGCAAACGGTTTCATGGCATCTGATAATATAAATGTATGGAGGTTATTAATTTAATCCAGCACTAGTCCGAAAATCAATTGGCTTATGCTAAATCAAATGTGTTTGCCTAACAGCAGCTGGAGGTAAAAGTTTGGACACTCCTCGCTCCAGTTTGCTCCGCCGAAACAATTCAAAACAATCCCATCTCCATCTGCATCTTTCAAGAATTCCCAATCGCACATGAAGTTTCTAAGTAAGACCGCACAACCTTCGCACCAATTCCTCATATTATTTGGCTCCCCCCCCCCTGCCTGGCTTCCTGGTTAAATTAGAGTTGAATGAATACCTGATGGAGGCGAAGCGGAGAGAGAGGATGAGACATTTACAGTGGCGATAAACAAAACCTCCGCGACTCCTCCAGCACATGTGCTGCGAATCTGAATCCTGCTCCGGGTCCAACATGACTCCGTGTTTAACTATGCAGACCGGCATGCACTTTAATTATATTAAAACCTCTTATTGCACTGAATTAAATTTACGGCCTGAATTACACTCTGCATTCCATTTACAGTCTTCGGTGCTGGTTCAACGATGCAGAAGTTCTTACATTTGACACACGCTGGTTATGGTTGTGACCGCTGCGGTCTTATAAGTCTGAGTGACTCACATAGCTATCAGATCATCTCCCAACCACACGCATACACATAAACGGCAACTTGCAAACTCCCTCGATCCGAAGATCAGTTGTAGCTAGAGGGCGCTTATTCACACAGACGCACAGAGAAAGAATGTTTTCATCTGCGTCTAATCAGAGAAGCCACTGAGCTTAACGATTACTGGAAGAGGAGAAGGAGGAGGAGGAGGATAGACGAGGGGGTGAAAGGAAGTTAGGGGAAGTTCAGGGTGAAAAAGTTGAAATTAAAAAGGTAGAGAAAACCTCAAATCCGAAGAAATACGAGTACGACCGCAGTCGTAATCGTCACCCCACGCATTGCTGCTCATCTTGTGGTCACTCGACACCCCAGCAGACAATTAGGAGATGCTCTCACACCACAGGAAGCATTTTAAAACCCACAGCATTCACTACATAGTTTAGTGTGCACGTCCCCGATTTCCCCTCTAATCACCTCTCTACCTCACATCCTTTCTCCCCTTCACTTCTCCGACCATTTCTCACATCCTCTCCTCTCTCCCCCACCACCTTTCATCTGCTCTCCCTGTCAATCATCAGTTACCCCCCTCTCGCACACTCCCCGAGCGAGAGCTGCATGGTGTATGTGTGTGTGAGAGAGAGAGAGCGAGTGTGTTTGACATTGCCTCAGGCTGCTCTCTGCCACAATTGTCACATTATGATGAAGCATTGTTATGATGGCAGAAAATATTCAAGGTAGGACGGGTAGAAACTTTTTTTCGATCTCACTCCCAGTGCCCCTCCCCCCTCCATACCTTAATCTGCAGGGAGCTTTCGTTCAGGTTGTCCTCTCTCTTCCTGGCGTCCTCCATCAGCTGGGCGTTCCTGCTCTTCTCCAGCTGCTCCTTGTGTTTCAGGTTGGCCACCTTCTTTGACTGGTCCTTCATCTGCCTGCAAACACACGCAAAACAAAGTCAATGCATCACCTACGTACAGCCGTTTTTGACTTCTCATGTTGTTCACCATTAAGATGACTGAAAGTGATTTGAGTCATGTTGAGAATTGTGATATTCATGCATTTGGAGTTAAAGAGAGAGAGGATATTCCAATAATGCAGCTTGGTCGGTACAAAAAATAAAAACAGCTCAACTTTAAGTCTCCCCTCTTCCCCCGTTTTCTCCTGAAAAAAAGGCAAACATGCAACAAAGAAGAAGGCAGAACAACTGGACTTGCTCCGTCCTTTATGTGCCATATCTAAAGATCTTATCTGAATTCAAACCCTAAATATGGTTATTTTCCTCCTGATTTGATATCATATTGAGAAGGTGTTACGGTGTCACCAAACACACTTGGAGAGGCCATGAAACGAACCAGCTGTATTTACGAGCTGTTTCCCACCAAACATATTCCGGATCTGTTACTGCCGTTTCAATGATACAGCAATACACCATTCTGTGCGACTGAGTGCCATAATGAAATCCCTTCGGGCCAATATAATGTAAAGATTAGCAAAGGAATTCAATAAAAAGCGATGAATCAATGACTGGATGACATTTGAGATTCCTCCACAGTGGGAAGCACGAGGGTCTTTTCACGGCGAGATTACTGGGAGTCTAAATCATCATCTTGGGAATGAAGCAGATATTCCTCATGGGAGCAGCAGGGTTGGGAGATGGAGAAAGGGTCTAATCCCCGTTTAAGCTGTCTGGAAGCCCTTGTGGCTGTGTCACAGACCTATCAGCTATCACAGCAGCTTGACTTGATCAGGACCTTTCATACCTTCCACACAGACACACACACATGCACAGATGTGGACTAACCCAAGCTAATGCCAGTAAGGTTTAACAATGTCTACTGAATCACGACACAGACGAAAAGATAAGTCAAACACGAAGGATGGATGTGTAAGCATGCGCTCACACCGGCACACATCCAACAGACACTTCGAAGACAAAACAAAACTGCTGACTCACATTAGAAACTCACCAACCTCCAATAAAAGTCAATCTTATTTTGCTCTGTATGCGTCTGCGAGTCTTCGTTATGTTTGCATGCCCGATCTGGGCAAATGTTTATGCATGCGTGTGTGTGTGTGTGTGTGATCCTGTTTTTTTACAGGCTTGCAGATAAATCCATTTTCTTCACTTCCATTGCTGGAACTGCCAGTAAAAAGAGGCTGAGCTCCAGTGAAGACACAGCAAACCCTTGTCACACCGGCAGTGGAGCATGTCCACTCACGGCAAGTTACTGTTTTACAAGCCATTTTGTGTAAAACAGGTGTAAACAGGTACCGAACATCCCATGACCTTTGACCTCTGCCTGTGCATGACAAAGCTCTGGTCTTAAACCCAGGCATTTGCGAGCCTACGATCTGACAGCATGCTGTTTCACATGTGTTATTTCCACTGTGAAATCTTCTAATCCATCTCGTGTCACATGTGTATTACGTTTATTTGTTTACATCTAGTTTGATATACATGGACTAGAGTAGAAATATTTTATGACACCCTCTCTTTCATCTTTCCTGTCTATTGAAGCCATAAACTATCAGCTAAACTAACCCAACGTAATGAGAGTAATCCATCAAATGGGATTTTTACATCAGCGATCGCTGCCAGAAAAGTTGAGAAATGATATTGGCAGAGGATGGTAACATTAAATCCCCTATGTGTTTGCTAAAAGGTCCAGGGGGCCCAATTCCAAGCCGTCCAGAGAAATCTGGGAAGCTGGAAGAGAAACTGAAATGCGGCGACAGGGCCAAGCTGCTCTGCGGCACCTGGCCGTTCAAAGCTCACAGAATAATAGCTGTTAGCGTTAAGCCGTGTGTGTACACGCGCGGCTTGGACTCGTATTGTTTTTGTGTGCCTTTTGAAGGCCTACGTACGTACCATATTGCATCCCCATCACATCCAAATTGGGTTCAAATGTTAAAGAGGAAACCAGACGAAAGCAAGCGCGGCGTCAGATTCATTACGGTCCGTTTCTGTTTCCTTTGTGCCATCCTGATTCCAGGTTGCACCCAGAATGTGGGATGAATTTGAATATTTGGGATCAATTTTGAGCTTTAGGCCCTGTGTGAGGGTGTAACAGGTCATAAACAGGCAGGAATGTTCCTATTGGAGGATTTCCAGGAAGCTCCAACCATCTGGTTAGCTCTCTGAGGTTTCCCCCCTTCATGCTACATTTACTGCACGTATCGGAGTGTATGTGCATGTGGAATAGACTCAGTTTGTAATGTTTCCTATTGACTCAACACTCCCTCGCTTTCCTCTTTCGCTAATGCTAAACACTTGTTTCAATCAAACCCCACTTGTTTGGCCGTATCACCTTCCAGCATGTAGATCATTTGCATAGCTAACTATCACGCATTTGCATCGGACCATAGCGAGTTCCTCCTCTCTTTGGAATTTCCTCATTAAAACCAGCACTGATCTTTCCCTCTACTTATTTGCCCTTCTTTGTTGCATGTTGCATTCTAATCATCTCTATGAAGAGCAATCATGTATTTGCATTAGACCAATGTAAGAGGACAAATGTGCTCCGCCTCACTGCTCCCCTTTCCTGTCAGTCTTCTCCACACTCACTCCCTCTCCAAATGCAACATTACTCTTTCCTCTGGATGAAATATTTTCATCAGACCATGGACCATTACTTCGCTCCTTTCCTCTTCCTGATTCCTTCCACTCCTTCTTTTGTCACTTCCATCTCCAGAGCTTTACTTTCCCTCCGACTCCTCTTCTTCTCCTCTCTAAAAGATTTACCAAGTACAACAGACTACTGGAACAATCGCAAACTTTTTTTTTTTGTTTGCCAAATTTGGTGTTTTGCATCTTCCCAGTAATGGCTGCATATCAATCTATGGTGTATTGACATTGACTGCCTGTGAAACTGAAGTGCATAGTCTTTTTTTCATTGAGCAATGCAACAGTGGACAGGTAATATAACAACGTATCGGGTGTGATTTTAAAGACTTCTTCTAAATATGTTTAAATGTGAAGAAACTTGTTAATTCCCATTTGTATAATACTAAGAGGTAAAAACGTAATATCTATCCTGCACGTGTTCAGTCTCATACCTCACCAAAGCTGTTTTATGCTGCATAATTACTATAATATTATTACTAAGTACATGTATATTCCACATATCCACATACAAAAAAAATCTTTCATTACTTTGCCTGCTTTTGGGAGCAGAAGTTGCTCTGTGAATCCGTTGGCTCGGCTCAGCCGGCGGCAACGAGCCATTTGAAGCCGTTTTAATATGTAAAATACTTCCTTCACCCTCCCTCTGAAATCACTTTCAACAACTGCTGCAAACCGCTGGAAGAGGCAGAATCACAGGAGAGTTCGCTTTTCACCCACAACGCTGTAAACGCGACGTGCAACTGTGCAGCGCAACCACGGCACACACAAGTACACACATACCCGATTATACACGCGTTGATACACTGCAAGTGCACAAATGTACCAAAACTATGCTGATGGGGGGCATACACACACACACACACACACACACACACACACACACACACACACACACACACACACACACACACACACACACACACACACACACACACAGAGAGAGACACACACACACACACACACTCACACACTCACACACACACACACACACACACACACACACACTCGGTGCTGTCAACTGTTCCAGACACAACCTGCTTTGTATTAAGAGTCTCTTGGTCAGACCACACACGCAAATATTTGAAGTGCACACACACACACACACACACACACACACACACACACACACACAGATGTGCATGCAACTGCAGGGAACATAACAACATACGTCCGACAACGTCCTTTCCAACATTCCCACAGAAATACACACATGCAAACATGGTGGCACAGTGTAAACACATGCTAACGTAAACACAAACACACACACTAACATACGTGCTGACAGCACTTTGAACTTCCTAAATTTTGCGAAACCTCAAAAATACCCAAATGATTTGACCATACAAACACACTCATATATGATATATATAAACACACACACACACACACACACACACACACACACACATAAGCAAAAATGTACAAACATAGAATACCCTTCATTAAAACGTAATGCTGCAAGGAAAATTAAGTGAACAGTGTTTGCAACTAGCAGTGAAAATGAAACAACACACACACACACACACACACACACACAATCTCATAAACTTCAGTAAACCACAAAGTCTCAAAAATAAAAACTTTTTAACCTCCCTCATTAGCATGCTGCTGATATTCAGGGACCCACATTAAGGTAATATTAATATTACATTTGGAGTCCTGTATAAATATTTGATCAGAAATGCTCGGGGGCCTCATGTATGTTTACTGCACATAGTTCACCCAACATTAACATCAAGGATTTCCTTTTAACCATTCGGAATACAGTATTCCCTTGAAAAAACAGGAAATATTGGTTTGGTTTACTAAGCCCATGAAAAACAGCAAACAGGAAAACAGAAAAAAAAGAAAAAAAACATCAAAAACATAATAGTCTTGCTCACGGTCGGTGCAAAAGAAGAAGTTACAGTACAAGGAGGACATTTTGGAGGAATAAACAAAGAAATACTTGTGTTGTTGTTTGCAGAAAGACTGTAGAAAATCCCTCATGGAGAGAGAGAGAGAGCAAATTTGTGAGGTAAATTATGAGGTACGGCAACTAAGACCCATGTGTATGTGTGCAAACATCCACCGTGTGCATTACTGGAAACGAGCTGTAAAAAAACCCACTATGATACATCAGACAGAACGGAATGTCTTCCTTAAAGGCTTCTGTCCTAACGACAGGCTGTGTCTTTGTTTCAGATCGAGAGTCTCAGAATTAAATGCAGACACTCATATTTATCTTGAAATCTAGCTTATATGATAGATGAGAGAACAATGTCTTATTGTGTCCTACAGTATGGTGTTTACTGTATGCATGAATGATGTGCACTTTAACCCTAATCGTCTGTTTGGAGTTCTGGAGATCTTTAAACAGCTTAACAACTACAGTCTTACTTGAATACGATTCCCTTAGAAACATGATTTTGAGGGCAGAAATGAATTATTATTTTCATTATTGATTAATCAGATCCTTTTCTTGATAATTCTTTGTGTCTATAATATAAATTGCCGAAAAATAATGAAATTGCCCATTAGAATTTCTCCCAGCCTGAGGTGATGGTGGTGGTTCACTACTATCATTTATGACTAAATTAAATTAATCAAATCCTCACAATTGAGCAGCTGGAACTGGAATTGGTTTGGCAAACAAAAACAAAAAAAAATCGTTCATCGAAATGATGAATGATGATTATTTTCCTGTCCTAAACATTGCAGCTTTGACAGGAACATTTTATGCAGCAAAACCTCTCTGGAATCCCAAATGAGAGAATTAATTTGAATTTCAAAGAGGCCAAACTAAGTGACCCCAAACATAATTCATGTCAAAATGTACGATAAAAAATGTGCATGCTCCGTGATAATTCAAAGCAAAATAAAATGAGTGAGCAGCCACTTTAAACTGTACTGTAGATTTGTCTATTTCGTGAATACTGTGCAGGATTCTAAACAAAATGTGTTTTTTATTTCCCCTCTCAACTTCGAAAAGTGTGTGTGGGCGTATGTGTGTGTGTGTGTGTTTGTGTGTGTGTGTGTGTTTGTGTGTGTGTGCAGGTATTTTAATTAGATAACTCTCAGCATTCATCCCCACTGTAGCGTTGGCATCTATTGGCTGGCAGAGTCTTTCTTGCATGTGTGTTTGTGTGTTGAATACAATAAAAAGAAAACAACGTGCAAAGGTCTGTGATAACGTGTGTGTGTGTGTGTGTGTGTGTGTGTGTGTGTGCGCCCGCTTGTTGTCGCCCATTTGCTGACAAATCCCTGCACCACCTCAACGCAGAGCGTTATGCGGGACCTCAAAGGGATCACACACACAAGGGCACGCACACGCATGCACACACACACACACACACACGCACGCACGCACGCACGCACGCACGCACGCACACACGCACGCAGTAGCAATGCAATTCCTTTTTAAGATACAGAAACCTTGATGTCAGACGTTTGGCAGTGGATGAGGAGTTCCTTAGCTCAAGATCAAAACAACCAGAAAAAAAAAAGACGTGGAGGAAAAAAAAACCCCACTAAAAAGGACAGAAGAAGAAAAAGAACTCGACTGTCGTCTACCAGAGAGCAAGGCAACGCTAACTTTTTCTTTTGTTTCTTTCCCCCTCTAGAGTTGAATCACAAAACACCAGAACAACAGCGATGAAAAAAAGCTGACAAGACGGCAGGGGGAACCGTGGCTCTGGAAGTTGAAAAGGAAAGAAAGAGCAAAGAAGCAGCTGGCACCGGGGAGACCTTTACAGCGGCGCAGAGCGCACAAAACACTCAGACCACCAGATTTATGCAGGAAACAGAAGGGAGAAGTGGTTATTATGTGGTGGATCACAATGTGTAGGTCAGAGAAATTTCAATATGACTTTGATATGTCTGTTCAAAAAGACCAAATTCAGACTTTTTGGTTTTGCATGCTGAAATCTCATTATGGAGTGACCTCCTGAGTGCAAGATAGGAATATTGAAAAGTCAGAAAAGAAGAAAAACAACGGCGCTTCTCGATCTCGGGATGTGGACGGGGATTTATGGTGCCATACTTAAAAGGCAGGATTCCTACTGCGGTTTGAGCTGGTCGCTCCTCCTCTGCTCAAAGATACCAGGAGTGCACGACCCCTGACCCCGGTTAGCGTTAGGGTGAAAGTCATCCTCAGATTCACTTTCATACTGGAACAAGCTTTATTTGCTTGGATGCCTGCTGACGATTTGGTACCTGATCACTACGTTGTTATAGAGGCTGATGCCCAAAAGCATCCTGAACACAGCAACATAAGAAAATACAGAAAGGGGAGGGGCCTCTGCAGATACAGACAGCACCACACACTTCTAGTGTGGCAGCCAGTTAGCCTAGCTTAGCATAAAGACTGGAAACGGGGAAACAGCTAGCCTGGCTCCGTCAAAAGTTTTTAATAAAATCCACCTTCCAGCGCCTCTTAAGCTCAGTAATTAGCATGTTACATCTTGTTTGTTTAATCCGTTCAAAAAGCCGACGTGTAAAAAGTTGCGGTTTTTACGAGCGGTCATTTGCTGGACTATTTCTTGGCGAGGAGCGGCGACTTCCCGGAGTCTTCGCTGATTGCCTGGCAACCTGCTCCGACCATAAAAGATTGCGAAACCCCGGTCGAACATTTAAAATAACGTTGTGAACTATTAGGCAGGAACAAAACGAGGAGTGATTTCTCTATGAAAAGCCACAAAGACAGAAAACCAACAGGAGTAAGAGGAACTCCGAGCAAAAGTTCACAGCTGTCCAACTTAATGATGGCGATGCATTGCTCGGACATTTTTTCTCGTTTGCTGTGGGAGCCTGAAATTTGACCTTAGCGCTCGTGTCGTGACAAGGCTGTAATGGAGGGCGCGGGGAGAGAAACGACAATGTTTCCTTTTTCAAAGAGGCAGTGATGTGGCAATGAAAGAGAGCCGCGTGAAAGTCAAGGTGTCTCCTTCAAAGACAGACAGACACGATGGGAATGATTAAAAACAGAGTTTATGACAGAGGGAGGGAGATGAGAGAGTGTCTCGATGCAAGGACAAGAAGCGTGACAATGAAGGAGAGCGCGATGGGAGAGAGGCGGTGACGGGAGGAGGAAAAACAGGCGTGCGGTACTAACCTTGAGGCAAGACTGGGTAGAGCAGGAGACGGCGTTGCGTTGTAAAGATAAAAGAAAGGGGAAGGAGAGACAGAGAAGGAGAAGGGAAAGGTGAGAGGGAAGACAGGAGTTGAGTGCTAGGTTAGCCGGCTTGATCAATCTTCAAAGAGGAGAGAGATGAGAGACACAGGAAGTGACAGAGAGACAGCCAGAGACACATCATTAACCATAGATGTACAGCGGGCACACACAACAGGAAGACAGGCATGACCAGGCAACCAGCTAGACAAGCAGACAGACAGGTTAAAAGGAATACATCACCCACAAAGTGACCATGTCTACATCAATAACACGCCATGAGAACTATTTTTCTTGCATGCCTCCGCCGCAACTAGAGAACCAAAAATAAAGAATGAATGAGTTGATGAATCGAAGTGCACGAAGGCCGTGTTTATTTGTGTCGTAATTATATCAAAATACAACTCTCATTTATCCAGTCGTATGCTCAGTACTTCAAAAACACATGCATCTTTGGAGTGTTGCCCCATTAACTTCCATTGACTTTTCACAGTCTTTGTTTTCATCGTGAAGTCATTCAAGGTGACTTAATGACATAGAAATGTGACATTTTGTGGGTGAAGTTTTCCTTTAAAAGTAGGCACTTCTTTTTTTTTCAGTACAGCATCGACCTCACGTGACCTCCACCAACATTTAAGAGGACACACACACACACAGACTACAATCACAGACTGTAGAAAGCGAGCAATTAGCCAATCTAAGCATGAGCTGAGAGCGTTTTCACTCCGAATGATTTCTTCTTCAACAGTTTTGATATCACAGGCAAACTTCTTCCACTTCCCACTGGGGCCACTTAGAACTGCACAGCTCGTGAATCTTGGGTCTCCACCAAAAGGAGCACGACGTGGATTCATTTAGATATGAAATTTGAAGAAAAATTCACTTCCTAAATTGGTTGACCCCGAAAGAATTCCTCGCAATCACTCCTCGCGTGTTTGGTTGAACTGGCAAAGCTTAAACTCTAGGGTGAGCTTATTCCTGGGAACACACGGCTAATGACAGCGTGCCAAAGACAAATTGTCCATTAAAGGACAATATAACACGCAATAAACTTCTCTAATTTCCCATTACTCAAGTTTATATTCTACATGGCTCTAGACCATCATTTTCCCTCGCTTTTTACTTCTTCCCTTCCCTGTCTTTTCTGTCGGTTTGGTTTTACTTCCCTCTCCTCACCATGTCGTCTCTTCTTTTTCTTTCCCCCGCCGTCTCCACCCGTTATTCCGTTTCTGCCTCCCTGTTTTTCTCCCTCCGCCGCCACCTTCCCCCCCCCCCCATCCCCATCCCCTCTCACTGTTTTCCATTCTTCCGTCCAAATCCTTTATTTTGGTCATCAAGGCAGATTTTCAGCTCCATTTCCCCTCAGTGTGAAGTCACCCAAGTCCGCTCCAATTACCATCTTAGTTACTGAAATAAATAACCTGGTGCCATTACAGCTGGACTTGAACTAGAGGGGCCAGGGGAGCGGGTTGATTTTTACCCTTGTTTAACCCACATCTGATCTTTTCATTAGTAATGTTCCCGCTGCTCACTCGTAGCCCAGGGATAGCCTCGGTGCCAACATAAGGGTTGGCCACGGGCGAGCGTATCCTCCTGATGTACCTGCTAGCTCACGGCGCCGTCTTTCACACAGGGTTGGGTAGCTCTGGGACAAAGTCAGTATTGTTGCACTTTACGTTGCAGGGCGAGTGCTTGTGGGCTCCAAACAGCTTGGTTTCTAAACGTATTATCAAACAGATTTATTAATCCATGACTTTCCAAATATTTTCACAGTTAATACTGACGTCTGTGAACAGCCAGTAAAAGAGCGGTTGGGTTAAATATCTCAGTGTAACATTGACAGTAGGTTTTTGAGGTAGGAGTGAGATCATACTTCCCGACCAACTTACAGTTTTCTTCTATGAGGTGCATTATTTAAGACCCCAAGCACAATATTCTTGATTTAAATGATAGCAAAATTAAAAAACACAGCCGGATACAGAGTTTTCAAGCAATCCATGGTGCCAACAATAGCGTAATTATCAGGCTGATAAAATCAGCAGGAAAAGTTGACAATAGTCAGCTAGAAAGGAGAAGTATGCTTTTGTCAAAGACTTATTATTCAAAAGAAAATGGCAAATACATTTTGAGCTGTAAATCTGCCACCATCATCGTTGCTGAGGATGGAAAGCTTGAACAGCAAGTGAGGAGGGGGAAGGGGGGGCAGAGCAAACAGTCATTTCTGCCCTTTTCATGACTGTGTTTCACCATGTCAACACTTAAACCACAGCCTTAATTTAGCCAGGGATAGTTTCCCTCATCATGCATCCAACAGCTAAATGAAACCACTAAATGTGAAGATGTAAAAAAAATAAATAAAAAAAAAGTAGACTTCCTCACACCGTCTAATATATCCTCCACAAACCACGTACTTTACAGTAATGACTGATGTGTGTGTGCCAGTGTGTAAAAAGGAAAGTTAAATTTCCTCATAAAAATCTACTTAATCTTAATTTTACTATTACAAGATAGTGTTCTCGAACACGCAGCACTAAGCCTCGATGTAATGCCCTTCCTGTTTCATAAGAGCAGCCGGCAAAGGTCAGATATTAAATATCAGAGGAGCTTTTCCTTTTATTGTAATCGACGGGGAGAAGGAAATTTATATATGATGTAAGATCTTTAAAAAAAAAAAAAACAATCCCACATGTTCACCCATTTGCAATTTTAAATGGTCATAAAGTTACACTACGATGTTATCCACAAAGCTAGAACTGCTGTTAAATCTGCATCTGTGGCTACTGGCAGACTAAATAACACACACACACACACACACACACACACACACACACACACACACACACACACACACACACACACACACAGTTAAAACCAACCAGTTTGAAGTCAGCAGATGCTGAATTATTAATATTCCAATATTCCTACTGGCCAGACGGAGACACAGAGAGGAAACATTGAATCTCCCTAAAATCATTAACAACCATTACTCTTAAAGTCAAACTACTAAACGCACAGAGACAGAGAGAGAGTGAGAGAGAGAGAGAGAGAGAGAGAGAGAGAGAGAGTGAGAGAGAGAGGGGTAGATATCGTGCAAAGAAGAAACCGGAGGAAAAGATTAAAGAGACAGAAAGAGAGAAGGCGCAGACAGAAATAATACGATACTTCAAAAATCAAAGTCTTGGAGAAGCATGTACACATGCAGACGGACGAGTTTTCACAACCACGGAAAAGCTCTGACCCGTCTAACCTTCCAAGACAAACTCTCACTACTTTTACTAAAATATACCTCTTTGTGCACTTCAAATTGTTTCTTTAAAGGAGTCATAACCTGGTTTTATACGTATCCAGCCCCCCTTGGATCGCTTTGGATCAATTCGTAAAACTTATTAGAAAAAAAAAAAAAAATTTTAATCAAACATTGAGCTTGTTCTGACCCTTTTTCGTACCGCGATTTTATCACGCGAGATTACGCGCGAGGTTTTGACTGGTCCGGATGTGCATTGTATAATATGTAATGAGGCGCGCGTTGATTCGCCGCAGGAAGGACAGAGCCGGGGGGGCTTGCCTGCATGCAGACTCCAAAACATAATGGCGGCGCTTCGGCGATTTCAGGTAGCGGACGGGGCGGGGTTGGGTGGTGAAAGAGGGGTGGGCTTATGCAAGTAGCCGCCACGGTGACGTCACCGAAGGCGCAGAATCAAAATCTCGTGCTTTAGGAATGCACACCCTTGTGTGCTATTCCTGTTCGGAAAAAGAGCAGAAGCGAAAAAACGGCGCCACTTTCAAACTCCAGCCTTTCAGGCAAGTTTCAACTGAGGTCAAACACAGATATGCATGTTTTAACAAGAGAAATTGCGATTTCCTGGTGATGACTCCTTTAACATACTTTTTTAACTGTTGGCCTTGAGATAAAGACACCTGACCCTGCTTGAGAGGTGTTTTCTCCCCCCCAACTAAACCTCTGCAGGATCCTGTTTAATATAGTCTTCATAAACAGACACACAGGCAGAACAACAGCACGAAACAGATCTTCAGGTAGACAGGTAAACATAGAGGCAGGCAGGGAGGCATGCACACAGACAGATACTCGAATACAGACAGAAAGGAAAGACAGATTAAGGTTAAAACTGGTACAGTAGTGTACATAGTGCACACATAAAGAGCAGGGGACAGACAGATTGAGTGAGATTGCATCGACAGGTAGAAAATAGTTAGAAACATTCCTATTAGCATAAAAGAAATACAAAAAAAAAAAAAAGAGAGAGTGAACTGTCCAGACTCCTAATGAAAGAAAAAGAGTGGGTTAAACTCTGCATGTCAGGCCTCCTCGGCTGAAAGTAAAACAAAAGTGGAGCGTAAAAAAACGGAGCCACGAAATGAAAGAGTTGCATCATTGACAGGAACAGCGGCTCAAAGAGTTAAAGGCTTCACAGCAGAGACTGGTGCCAAACTGTGCCCTCGTTTTGCAAACTTATGCTCGTCACGCTGCAGCACAGCAGACGACAAAACTTCTGCCGATGCACAGATGTGCGAGAGTGCAACTGACTTTGTTTGGTTTTGTAAAACAGTCCAAATAAACCGTATTAAAGAGGCTCAGCGAATCAACAGTGCAACTCTTTGAGGGTGATTATTAGTGAACATACTCAGCTCGGGCCCATGTAGAAAAAGACTTGAAATCTCGGTCTTTTTATTATATTTATGTGCAACAATTAATGGCCAATATAATGAATTAATCTGCTCATTGGTTCCTAGTATTGAATTAATCATGTTGTGTGTAACACGTCAGAAAAAAGGGAGAATATCCATCATCATCAGACCCAATGTGACGTATTCAAATGTCCTGTTTTACCTGAATTCCAATATATTCAGTTTATTTCTGACAAAAGAAATCACTTTTTGGGGTATTTTTGCCATAAAAACGAAATGTTTGTATGCGACAACATACAACCTCTGACCTATCTATGTGTATGAATCATCTAGAGTCTCAACTTGTGGTTCCGTGCTGGTCAGAGGTTCGATTCCCAATTGATTCTTTTCCACATGGGACCGGTTGCTTCCATGGTGCTTTCATATCTCGTCCTCCGACAGGCAAAGTGAGTTTTTGTCGTGCATCGGTCTAACTGACTGGAAGGGGCCACCAGCCACTCACGTGCCCAGGTAGTCCCACACCAGCTCCCCCATTGGCTGCTGAGAGGCAGCGGGGGGAGGGGCCTGTTTTCGCGATTGCTGAGAACGCCACAGATGGGGGACAGAGGGACTTCTGGGGTGGTAATGGGCGCACACACACACACACACAAACAAACAAACACACTCACGCAGATGCAGAAATCACACGAATGTAAACACATTTATGCACACACACATGTGAATGATGCACAATGATAGAAATGAGAAGAAGAAAGAAGGGAGAGGTCAGACTGGGAAAGGAAGACTAATGGATTAGTACCGCAGGAAAGATTTCCATAGACTCAAAGTATGTAAGTTTGAAATTGAATGGAAACAATCTACAATTAAATGATCAATTCAAGGAAACAGTCTTTTCTATTGATTAAGGTTAACATTCAAAACAGGAAGTAATGTTTTGGAAATTAATTTCTTTATGTCGCTCTCTCACCTCTCCAGTTCGTGGATCTTTTTGTCCTTGTCGTTCTTTTCATTCTCCATCTCCCTCAGGATGTCCAGAAGTCGTTCTACCTCGGACTGCGCCTTCCCAGCATCCTCTTTGTGCCGGGCCACTTCCTCCTCCAGGCAGGAGATGCGTTCGGAGAGTTCATCGTTGGCCTGGGAATCTGTTGCTGCACTCTGAGCCTGGAACAGAAATGAAGGGCTGCTTGAGTGCCATGTGGCTTTGTAAACCGTTTAAGAGTCTAAGAGTTTAATTGGTGATATAATTGGTCTTTTCTTAATAAAATTACATTCACAGATGGGTCTTAAAGGGACAGGCCTTTGATTCATAGATATTCCATCCAGCAAAGCAGGTAGATTGTTTATATCTTATAAAAGGAGGCCTCACCTGTTTCTCCACATTTTCGCACTCAACACTCAAAGACACAGGATGCAGATTTATGCAGGACATGAAAAGGTGAGTAAAGTAAAAAAGCGACTTAAACCGAGCCGCGTCGGCTTTTCTCCTTTCTGCTGCTCTGCTCAGCTGCACAGAAAATGCCGAAAAACGAGAAAAAGAAACCGATGAAATAAAACAAAGGAGGAAGAAGAAAAAACCCAAGATATAAGCAGCTTAGAGGTTAGAACAGCTGTGCGTGTTTCCCAGAAGCAAATGTTGCTCTTGGGAGAGATTGACTTGGTGTGTGCGCGCACGCCTTGGTCACACAAACATAAAGCCTATTAGTTTTGGAAGCGGACAACAGTTTTTACAGGTCTTTATGTGGAGAGGAAATGTTTTGGTGTCTGACGATATTATAAGAAGATCTGGGTGGAGGGCAGAAAGAGAGAGAAAGACAAATAAGAGAGGAAAAACACACACACGCACGCACACACACACACACACACACACACGCAGAATGTCGATCAGTTCACACACACACAAAGAAAAGTCTCCTTTTCTATCCCGGGTAACAGAAAGAGACTAAGGAGTAAACTCTGATGAGAGAAACTTCTGAGATCAACTGACTTTCTCACACACACACACACACACACACACACACACACACACACACACACACACACACACGCACACGCACACGCACACGCACACGCACACACACACACACACACACGCATTCTGGGTGTGGTGGTGGTGCTGTCTTCTCCACTCTGTGAAAATGACTATAAGGCTGTCAGCAGGCCGTCACACACCGTTTTATGGGCTGCTGTGTTGGAGTGAATGTGATATGCAAACACACACACACTCACAGTCGATCTCTCTCTCTCTCACTCTCACACACACACACACACACACACACACACACACACGGAAAACAGTTAAGGGGAAATGAGGAAGGGGGGAAAAAGATGAAGGTTTTGTTTAAAATCCCATATTTGCTGTGTTTCTGTCTGAACTGTGTGTATTTTTTCCACCATAGAGATTCTTATAATTGATGTTTTTAATTGGTTACTTGTTGTCCATGGCATTTAATTAGTCTCTAAATAATCCACACATTTACAATCCAGGCGCATTGCCATGTTGCCTCCTTCATGAAGATAACTTTTGAGACTTTGGAGGCGGCTTAATTGGTCACTTTTAACACCCACAACTGGCTTATTGCAACATGGGTGGTATGTGAACCGTTTCCAGCTTCCCTCCATGTTGCAATCCTCACCCTAGACATCATTTTTAGTCTACTTCGTTCTAAATGTAGTGACACGGGTGCCAAAACTCCTCTAATTGTCATGCTTTTATAATTCTATGAATACGTCCTTAGTGCAAAGACTTTCAGCCAAAACTAAATCTATCATCAATCTGTCATTCTTGTGGTGAGGAAGGTTGGTGTTGTGCTGCGGAGATCTAACCTTCTTGAGCTGGTTCTCCAGCTTCACACACTCCTCTCTCTTCTGCTCCAGGCTGATCTCCAGAGTCTTCAGCTTGTTGTCCTTCTTCAGAGTGGAGGAGGCCAGAGAGGACGCTTTCTCTTTCAGATCCAGCACTGAAGTCTGAGAAAGACAAGAACAGTAATAGAGTGATAAGGATGGTCTTAGACAATGAGAAGCTCTACTAAAGTAAAGGATAATTCCACTTTATTACAACTCTAATTTTGTTTAATGATCTTTTTTTAACCAGATATACACCAAACTAATATTACAAATATAAAGTTGAACCATCCATTAAGGCCTTCCTGCAGTTGTGAGACTGACTCTGCCCCATGTTCTTCAAAACTTCTTCCCATGACTTGTCTCTTTTCTCACTCCTCCAGCTCAATCCCTCCATCCGTGAAGTCTCCCTCTGCCTTTCTTTTCTGGTCTTTTCCTCTTTTGGTCGGGCCGGTGAAACAGAAACCGACGGACCAGAAGGGGAGACACTCAGACGTGTAATTTTACCCTTGACTGACAACACCAACTCCAGACTACGGATCATCATGTTTGACTGGGCTTTGGTCAGAGAAACCTCGCTGCTTACTCTGATTATATTTAGGCACATATTTACACAGTATATTGCTGTTGTCAGACAAACCCCACATCTGTGAAAGGAATGCTTGTTTTCTCCGTGGAGTTTTCCCATGTATATCTCAAATTATATAACGGGACCGTAACAGGTTTTATGACCCCACAATCAACAAAATTAGCCAACGAGTCAAAACGGGCTTAAGGGATTTTTCACTACAACATATGCTTATTCGATTGTAGGGCGTATTTTCTCTTTTTCTTGTATTTTGAGCTTCTGCGTGAACATGTTTACATGCTTTAAAGTAAAAAAAAAAAACTTTTTTTCTCTCCTACTGAATAAACCTGTACATGGGGTTTAGCAACACTTCTGCTGGTGACTACACAGTTGTGACATTGCAACCTTAAGTCCTGACGGCTGGTTTCTGAATACTGACTGTGTGCATTTCTCCATGGATTGGGCGTTTTCACACTTTCACAGTACCTATAAAGCACCTGGACTTGCTTTATAATAAAAAAAATGGAATTCTTACATTCTACAATATGGGACCTTTAAACAAGGTACGCTAAAATTAAGCTGGAACCAGCAGGCAGTTAGCTTAGCTTTCTCCTAAAGACTGGAAGCAGGGGGAAACAGCTAGCGGTGCTCTGTTCTAAAGCTCAGTAATTAACATTGTATGTGGTTTGTTTAATCGGAAAAAAAGAAAAGAAAAAGTATTTTTCCAAGGCTTCAATGCAACTAAACACACTTTTGTGACACCACAATGTTCATCATGTTGTAATTAGCTAAATTTGGTTTATTGTTTGACTCTGGTTTGACATCTGGCCACGATTTGGTTCTACATTTGGTACGGACACTATTATAAAAAAGACATTTCGGTGTTGCTGAAGTGGTTCATTGTAACTTTCCTGCTTTGCCGTCTCTGCAGGACGACTAAAGCAAAGCCAGCGCTAAAGAAAATGCTCCGTCATCCTCTTGTCTCTCCCTCTGTGTCTCCGCTGTGGGTTTTTTTATGCATGAATCACAAAGGTCGGCGCAAGAATTCTGCTCCGATCACTGTTTTCATTGGTCGTGAAGCATATCGTTGTCAAGGAAATGTGAATGTTTCATCATTGTTGTCCTTCAGCATGAGGGCCTTGGGAGGATCCGCGGACTGTTCTACAATGATGGATCAATCATGTTCCTCTGTTTGTCTGACTTGTAGCACAGATCTGTGTGTGTGTGTGTGTGTGTGTGTGTGTGTGTGTGTGTGTGTGTGTGTGTGTGTGTGTGTGTCTTCTACCTCACGGTCAGACAGGTCAGCCTGCAGATGGGAGACTTTCTCCCTCAACTCCTTCAGCTCCTTCTTGCTGGACTCCATCTCGTCCCCCTTTTCTCTCTCCTCCCTCTCCCGCTGCTCCTTCAGCCGCTCGATGATTCGCTCCTGGACATCATGAAGGAGGAGGAGGAGGAATGAAGTTTGGATAATAAAGTACAGAAAGAGTCGAGAGAGGCAAAGAAGAAGAGAGAGAGAGAGAGAGAGAGAGAGAGAGAGACGTAGTCAACGCTCCAACAGTTATTCAGTCACTCAATATCAAGTTTCTATACTAATAACATTCGCATTAAACTTTACGTACATGGCAGCTTTGACAGGATCTAACAGCCAGCAGTGATTTGAGACACGTAATATGTTTTGGCACCAGATTCAATATTCACAACCACTAAAACACTATCGACGCTCTCCAGTTGTAGAACAACACAGCGACCAGTTCAAGCAAAAGTATAAAAGTTCACACACACAAAAACAGCACATAAAAAGCCCAAAGAGAGGAACCTGACAGTGCTGCGTGTGTTACTTTATGGTAGCATAGTTCTATCTTTGTGAGGACCAATTTATGGCCTCAGCCTTGAGAGTGAAAAAAAATGTTTTTAAGCACTTTCAGGTTATTTTTTTAATATAAATGATTTGCTTAATTAACAGATTCTTCTTCAAATTGCTTGTTGTATCCAAACATATGTCAAACGGATGTAAAACAGTGGATGTTTGAATTAAATGATTTATGATTAAAAGATTATCAAGCTCTATTTAAAATAAAGTTTAGGTTTGACTAAGATCATGGTTAGTTTGCATGGTCCAGGTTTGATGGTCTAGGGCTAGTAAGTACCAATGTCAATGAGGGTTCACATACAAAAAGGTATATATCTATAGTATTCGCAAACTTCCAGCATGAAACGGCACCGGGGTAAAAACACTCCAGATGTATTTATTTCCCTTCTGCTTTGAAACATAACACAACAAGTGACCGAGAAAAGGAGTCATAACATAAAGAGAGCAAGAGGTGGATGGGAAGATGGAAAAATAGAAAAAGGAAGGAAGGGACGACATCCAAAGGCACCAAAACATTGACCAGGGAGGAAGGAAAGCCTGTGAAAGTCGTTTGAGTGGAGATCGAGTCGCCGGCCACCTCCGCCTGCCAACACTCACACATCCAACTGACACGCTGAATATTAGTCACTGGACAATTAATAGCTCTGTTTCCTGTGGGCGTGAGTGTGCGAAAGGAGATGGAGTCAGTTAACATGCCGCGCAAAAAAATATATATTCTCATCGAACACTTTTAAATTGGTCTGCCGTTGGAAGTGTCACCGGTCTGTTTTCCCAGAATTCGGGGTTGAGTCCTGAGTGCAAAATAACAGATCATCAAACGGGGCCGTTGAGGGGTTCGGTTCCCATGCTCAGGTGTTTCAGGGCTGTTTTATGGCAGTGACACCTGAATGTTTACGCCCGGACGGTGACAGTGTGGTTGTTGGTTCTATTCCCACCGGTCCCGGGGCCGCGTGACCGCATGTTGGGCGGTTCTTAATCTTCTGTGAACGCAGGCTGCAAAAGATTTAATCACGAAACGGCCGATGTGATTATTGGTGCATGTCCATTTATCCGGAGTCATTTGGTCATTGCGTGGGTGGTCGGCCGTGCTGCTCATAGTGGTTTTATTATGAATGTAACCTTGCTCTGGAGTTGACTTGAGGCTGACCAGCGTGTGTGTGTGTGTGAGAGGACTTGTACATCTACCTTTGTGGGGACCAATTTGAGTTTTAGACCTTGAGATTGAACACGTTTGAGGAAAGTGAGGACATTTTGGACAGTCCTCACTTCTTCAAAGGCCTGTTTGAGGGTTCATCCAGGTTAGGGTTAGGCATTGTGAGGGTTAAGGGGTCAGGGAATGCATTATGTCATTGAGTGTCCTCACAAAGACAGAAGGGGTGTGTGTGTGTGTGTGTGTGTGTGTGTACCTTCTCAGCCAGAGCCTCCTCCAGTGTTCCCAGTGCCGTGTCGGTGTTTGACGTGTCCGTCTGTAAAGACTTGACTCTGTCTTTCAGGCCGCCCAGCTGTTTCTCTTTATCTCTCAGCTGATCTTGGAGGTTCTCTATCTGCACGGAGAACAGGAGAGGAAAAACTCATAAACAGTGTTGTTTTTGATGCATAATTCAATTATTTGGCAAAGAAGGATATTATGTTGGCGAGTGTGTCGGCCCTCAAACTCGGCCAAGGTACAGCACTGGGGTAACTGCTTGTAACTGGAGCCCAGACGATAATGAATTTCTGCAGACGGACAGCGTAATGCCAATTTTGAAACACATCAATTAAATTGGATTTCTATAAAAAAAACAGCAAATTTAACAAAATACATGTGAACAAGACTCCAAAAAAAACATTAAAAAATGCAGCCAATACAAGAAACATCTGAATAAATATAAACTCCAACAATCCAGCATACTGTAAATGGAGACATACCAATTAAGCTATTATGAGCAAAATTATCTTATAATATTGGTCTGGACAATGTACAGGGATAATTGATGGGACGTTTTTACAATAATTTCTTGCTTTAAAACTCATTATTTTTATTCAAATTGTTACATTCACTTGCTTAAATGAAAACTCTGTGATAAGCCTTTTAGGCCGAATTTGAATATTTTTATATGGTTTTATCTAATGTGCCTTTTTATGTGCTATTAAATAAAAAAGAAAAATAGAAAGAAATGATTTAGGCTATTAAGGGCTCATTGCTTTATTACATATGACTTGTGTCGGCTTCCCTTTTGGAGACTACTACTACTACTGGGAATCTGTGGCACACCAGCAGGTGAAATTGCCCTTTTCCCACCCATTAGTGTAAATGAGTGAGTTTTTCCTGACAGTCAATAAACATTTGCACGCCTCCCACATTAATTTCTCTCCTGTTTCCTCTCGCGCTGATTACGAAGCAAATGAATCCCAAAAAGCAACAGAAAAGTCTCTGCCTCGGATTCAAGAGACAACTTCTTCTACGCGGAGTTGAGTAGAAGTGCTGCGCTATCAAACAAACGTTCTCCCTAAGCTCTGCTGCCATTGATTCGTAGCCAAACACACACTCTCTTTATCTCTACCTCTTTCTCCCCCTTTCTCCCTGCCTCCTCCCGTTCCCTCTCACAGTGATTTGGTAGCAGATTAATTTTCTGTTAAAACACCAAATCAGCAGAAATAAGCGACGGACTCGCTCTTTTTCCCCGAGCCCACATCGAGAGCGTGTGAGAGATTACAGACAACGATAAGGAGCTATGTCAACTTTGTGGTATCCATTATAAAAAATGGACGGAACAAAAGGTTGAGCGGGCGCTGAAATAACAAATTGAGGAGAAAAGGGAGGGATGAAAAGCTTGTGGACTTGGGTGTTAAAATTACAAATTAAAAAAGCTCCGCTCTCCCTCTCTTTCTGCGTCTCGTTCTTTTGCTGTGGCAGAGAAAGAAAGGATGTCAAGAGACTGACAACCCGTCACCAAAAAAAACCCAGAAAGTCAGATTGGCATGCAACCTTTGACTGCACTGCAGGTGAGGCGCACACATTTACAGTACCAGAGATCGCTGGTGTGTGTGTGTTCATACAGTAAAACACTTCCAGCACCTCATTAATCAACTGTTCACCTGACAGCTTGACTGATACCTCCTCCTCTCTCGCGTTCACACACACACACACACTTGACATTGAGAGGCAGAGAGACTCTTTGATCCCGTCTGCACTTCCTGAAACTGACAACTGCTGGATGCTTGGCAGGCACACGAACACACGCACATACAGTATTTAAACACCCACCACACACACACACACACACGTCACCCATCTTGTCCTATTTTTGTCCCAAAATCATGTGTGATAATAACCGTGACTGTATTTACAAGACAACAACCGGGTGACGTTTCCCTTCATCTATGTCACGATGTTCCTCACAATAAATTACATTTAACCACAAAGAGAGAAGGACGATGGGAGATCAGAGGAATTCATTCTACGCACTCACGGTAATTTCCTTCATGACTAACATATAATGACAGGTGAAAAAAAAAAAGGACAAGACAAAGTGGAGAAGAGGTATATATTTAGTTTTTTCCACATGTAAAAAGGAGAGTAAATTATGAAATCATAGGCACAGATTAGATGAAGGAGCAGCCGGCGGCATCTCTGTCTCCCTCTCAGACGCTGAACTGTATTCTATTTGGAGACAGCAGAGGTCATCATTTATTGAACAGGAGGAACTCATTAGTATGCGTCTGATTTCAAACGCACGCTGTCTCTCTCCTCCCCCTCCCTGTCCTGCTTTATGTCTGTCTGCTTGATTGTCTTTATCAATTATCTGCTCTAACTCCCCATTTTTCCTGCCAAGTGACAACTGAAAGGAGGGGGGGATTTCTTTTTTTGTGGCAAATGCTTGTAATGAGAGAAATCAGCTGTTCTACTGGATTTCTGTCATTTTTACGCTTAATTTTTTGGATGTTACCATCTGAATGATCCATCCAAGATGTGTGTGTGTGTGTGTGTGTGTGTGTGTGTGTGTGTGTGTGTGTGTGTGTGTGTGTGTGTGTGTGTGTCAGACAGAAAAAAACAGAGGGGTCACTCCTGTCCTGACCACCCATCCAATTGAAAGCGTTGCCATAGAGACGCATGCACAAACACAGATTAACAAGTGGCTAAAAAATAAAGAGAAAGCACCTGTAACTCTGACTATTTGTAAAGCTGCCCGTCTGTGTGTCATTCTGTCTTCCTGCTCACCTGTCTGTCTACTACATACTAACAACACACTGTCTTGCAGCCCCATCTAGTGGTTGTAATATCGCATTACAACGATATTCTGTACATCCAGATTTCAGTGAAAGAGTGAATTGCATAATTTCCCACAAAACACCTACATTTCATACAAATAAAAGTGATTTTAGCCACTTTCTACTGATTTATATTTCGTCTGATTTTCCTTATAGCTTGTTCAATTAACGCATCACATTGCTTACATGGTTAAATCTAACACATGCTTTGCTACAACAACCCAGCAATGACTGCTTAGCTCCAAACACTGAACAGGATCACAGAGGTTTTGCATTGTGACACCAAATACTCTGATTTAATACTCAGAGAACACGTAGCGTTTTCATACCTTTTTCTGCAGCACTATAACTTTGCGTTCCTTGACGTCCAGCATGTCTTTGAGGTCGGCGATCTCTCCATGCTGAGTGCTTTTCTCCTCGTTCACCTCTGATATCTGCTGACTCTTTTTAGCGAGGAGAGATTCCTTTTCCTCTAGACGGAGACGCAGCGCATCCACCTGTGGCACGCAGAATTCAAAATAAACGATGATGCATTTTCTTGTGGTAATTTCTAACAGCACCGGTGCATACAGCAACAAGTAGCAGCAGAAGAGTAACTGTACCTCGGTCTGCAGTATGGCGGCCCTCTGTTCCTTGGCAGTCAGCGACTCCTTGAGTACGTCCACGTGTTGTTTACTGTCAGAAAACTGATTGTTCAGAGTTTCCAGTTTGGTCCTGAAACCCAACAGCTCGCTGTCCTTACGACCCAGATCCTGCTTTGCCTGTTCGATCTGAGTAACACACGCATTTACATGAAGAGAGAGAGAGAAAGAGAAGAGAGACCTAGTTAGAGTGTGAACTGGAGAGAGAGAGGTGGTCACCTGTCAATAAAATGTGTTTAAATCCACAACAAGCTTCTAAGGTGTGTGTTAAGGTTTTAGCCATTACTTGTGACTCCATTGTAGAAGACCAACGTAATGGTCACTGAGCGGAGTTTCGGTGCCTTGCTCAAGGGCACATACTGATAGTTCTTTAAAGAGAGCAGCTATAATAAGCTGTGTGTAAAGTGTATTGTGGGTACAAGGGCTCCAGTGTTTATGTTCAGGAGCATTATGTGAGTTTGATCAATTATCATTTACACGTGTCTGTTCCTAATTTCTCAATGGAGAAAGCAAACAATAGTTCTACTGTTACATTTAACTGTTTTAATTTTTTTTTCTTCAATGTGAGTGAATTTAACATGACACATGAAAAGAACGAGCCCAAACCACAGAGGAAAATTAGTCATATAAAAACCTCGGCAAACCAATCCAAACCAGTGAAACCTCATGCAAGAAGAAGGTGAAGCGGGTTAGATATGCATTCTGCAGCACAGCTGGATTCTCAGTCCGTTATAGTTCAGTTCAGACAACAACTATTACTGTGACCAGGCAGAAGGAAACCTGTTCATATGAATGGCATACACAGAGATAGAAGAAGAGTCTGAACACACAGTGGATCTACTGGGATTCTACTGAGAATCTACTCAAGCAGCAGCCGTTAACCAGTCGACCTGGGAGTCAGAAGGAGCGAGAGATTCGGAAGTGACAAGAAAGAGGAGAGCAAACGGACACAGAGGCGTGTCTCTTACTGCGGACACCTCCTGCTGGAGCTCATTGGCTCGTTGCCTTAGCTCCTCCTTCTCTGATTGGCTGTGAGTTAGCTCTTCCTTCAGCTGCTCAACCTGGCAGGAGAGGAGGGCGTCACCGTGACCACAACAAATCAGCCGCCACATTCACAGACCGACAAACCTCAAAACGCCTCACGTGCTGAAATAATGCATGACATCCACCTACTGTGCATAATGAGTGTGTGTGTGTCAAACATTGTGAGTGAAATGACCATAAACGTTACACACTCTTGGTTCTCATACATAATACAGGCTTTTAATTGATATGCACCTGGAAAGAAAGGTAAATAATGCTGGGAATAATCATGGAGGACATTCATGTCTTGACTGTCTTAGGTTTTCAATTAAAACTTCAAAAGAAGAAGAAAAAAATGTCCTTACCCAAAAATTATTGATATTGATAATGTAGTTTATATCAGAATATACTCCTCTTAACTGTTTCTATAGCTTCCCCATATAGTTTCTCAGTGGTAAGTCCTTACGTGAGACAACAAGTAGTTATCTCCGTTCACATTCTCTTCACAAACAAATCACATGGAGGTTTCTTAACTACGTTTTAAAACTACAAACATGCTGCTCTGTTTTTCTAAAAAAAAAAAAACATATGTAAAGCAATTCATGTATTGCTCTTAAGAAGAGCTGTAAATTACTTCCTTCCACAAAAACCCCAGAGAATAAAAAACCAACACATTTCATCCCAAACAAGCACAAGAAAAAACCTCGACTGAATTCCCAACTCGTCTCCTCTCCCTACATGACAGAAGTGCTGGTTTGTTTTTAATGAGCGTAGAAACCCTTTCTCTTCCTGACACTGTATCCGTCAAGTGAAGATAAGTCGATTTATTTCCCAGCAAGCAAAATTCGTCAATCTTTCCAAATATGGAAAGAAGAAAAAGTGCGTGAGTGTGAATCTGTCACCTTGTTCTTCATGAACTTGGAGTGGGATCTGTAGACCTCCATCTGTTTGATCTCCTCCTCCCTCTCCTCGCAGCTCAGAGCCCCGTTGGACTTGAGCATGTTCACCTCCTCCTCCAGCTCTCTCATGCCACGCTCCATTGAGCTGATCTTCGCATCCTGCCAGGACAAGCTCATGTTCAAGGAAAACACCAGGTGTGATCTACTATACATGGGCCATAAATATAATCAAATAATAAAATATGTTCTTTTGGTATTTCTGACAGATGAACGGAGCTGGAAAAGTCCAAATGAGAGGTAACATCAGATAGAGAACTCGAGGAGTGGGATGTAAATACATGTTGTTGAAGTCCATTACTGAGAATGTATAGCCTTCATCTACATTATATCAAAAATGGACCTGCATTTATGTGGATATTTTCTGGTATAGCTGTCAATAAGCAATAACTGTACTGATTGTCTGAATTATTCACCCTTCAATCATTTTAATTTTTGCCAGATTTGTCCCATCTCATCTCTATTACTGGAAACATTTAGGATTCATTTAATTTTGTATACTTAAATTAATACTGTACATTGTTGCAGGTTTAAAAATCTGTGCCTTCACAAGAGGGAGCAGTTTGAGTTTGTGGGATGTAGTAAATATAGTTTGTGTTTTCAACAGACTGACTGAAGCTGGACATAAAAGGCCATTCATCTACACAATTAAGTGATGAATGCAAGTAAACATGCACCATATGAACATATTCATGACAACAGGCAAGAAAGATAATTACACAACAAGCAGACTTCCATGTTTACCTTCATTTCGATGACGGTCTGCAAGGCCTTGGTCTTTGTTGATTCTGGAGCTGCTTCGTATCTCCTGTGCAGCTCCTGAGAGACACAAACACCGCGATGGTCAGCAGACTCCAGCGGGGGACACACAGAGGGATGGAGCGAGGGAGGACATGGTGGAGGGCCGGGACAGAAGGCGACGGGGACTGACGGAGGGGGATGGAAGGAGGGCTGAATGGCGGGTGTAGGCCGTGAAGCGGGAGCAGGGAAGGAGGGCGAGTGCTGGAGGGAAGGATGGACCGAGGAGGCGACGACGAACGACGGATAGTGGGGAGGACAGGTGGAGGGGAGGACGACGGGATGGAAGAAGTGGCGTTGGGAACGAGGAGAGGGCACGGGGAAGGAGGGAGAGGAACACAGTTGGTGACGGCGTGAGGGGGAGAAAGGGGGAGAGGGCTGAAAGGGGGGAGATACGTGGAAAGGAGGTGGAATAGGGATGGAGGGAGAAGCTGGAAAAGATGGAGAGATGGGAATGGAGGGGAAGGTGGGAACGAGGTGTTTTCCCCTGGCAGCGGCGTTGGCTTTCAGCCTCCTCGGGTCGATCCGTCCATCCCACATCCTTCCAGCTGTGAGGAACGCAGCCAACTGAGCTTACACAACCTCAAATGTGAGTGAATGATCGAATCTGACAGCCTCACGTGATGCTAATTCAATGAATTGGTTCAAATCTAAAAGGGTCGCGAATAAAAAAAAAAAAGGTCCTCATTAAACCAACCTACAAGAAGATGGAATATCTACACTACATTTCTATTCTCAAAAGTCCCCAAATGATCAAAAACTTCTCAAAAGTTTGCTAATTTGCTGAGCTACAAGCAACAAAAATCCGATCTGTCTGGGTGTTGTTAACACATCACAGCTCACTAGACAAATGAAGTGAGAGCAAAGGGGGACAGAAAGCAAAGGGGGAGTGTGGTGGTAGATATAAAAGGCACAAAAAGAGAAAAGAAAGGGAGTAAGAGAGAGGGAGGGAGTGAAAGCAGAGGGGAGGAACGTAGCTGCATACGCATCACTGCTCTTCTTTGGAGGAAACACGCTGAGGAGGCTGACAAAGACAGTTAATGCACGAGCCAGGAAGCACAAAAACACACACATGTGAAAGGGTGAAAGGCATAGTGGGGCTTAAGGCGCTCGTATTAATGCTATGAACGCTCACGACCACCCACACACACACACACACCCACACACACACACACACATACACACACACACACACACACTTAACATATTCCCTGGTTTGTAATCACTTCCTGTGGTGTGTTACAGGTAAAATAAAAAACTGGTGCAGCCATTGCAAAAGTATGGAAGGAAACAAAATCACTAATGGTTAAATATTATGAGCAAAAGGATATGTAGAAGCGAAAATCACTACTAACGACTTGAATTCAATTAACACTGAATTTCTAGCCTTTGTAGCCCCCATACGGAGGTCTCCCTTCACATCAGCTCGATCCCCATTATGGACATTTTTGAAGAATTTTGAAAATAGCTGCAAGAGTTTGCAAGCACTGGTCTGTTAATTAGTCAACAATGTACAAAACAAGGAAGTGTCGGTGGTCCAATGCACGATAGACACTTCTATAAATATTTACTTCTGTAATTTTCACTTTAACCTATGATGAAACTATCGTCCAGATATTGCATAATCTCATTCCACGTGTCCTGTGGTGTTTTTCTGCCTCGCAATTAACAATGTCTGTCGGCAAATAGCACCAAAAGAGAGAAACTCTGTCCAGCACACTGATGCAACGCAAAGCAACTTGGGCCACAGATTTGTTCAAGAGTGTTAATAATTTGAAGAGACTGTATCTCCTAATTATGTTTTAAGCCCTTTCAGAATGAACCTCATCATCACTGTCTTTCTCAGTCATTTGCTGCCCTTGATACACTTAATGATGCATCACTTGCTCTTGTGTGTGTGTTTAAGGGTATTTCTCCCTCACAGCTGTGGCCCATGGTGCATTAGGAGCGGGTAGTGGAAGGCTGGTCTGAGATCAGTTTTTTGCTCCACTGTAACTGGAACAGTTGTCAACCTGGTGACCCTTAACTGTTGAGGATGAAGACAATTTTATTATGTATTTGTCCTTCCATATAAAAAGGTTAAAAAAAAAAAAAATGGGCCAGTCTGGGCGATGACACATTAGTTTATTCATACAAAGACCCTTTTTAGTGGATGTTTTTCTACTGAATTTGTTGTCCGCCATATTTGTTTTATTTATTTGTACGTTTGTATTGTGAGACGTGAGCAGGTTTCAGATAGTGAAAACAAGTTTTCCTCCTGGGACACTAAGGGCTATCTGGCATTTTTTTTATCCATTCTCTGTCTGTTACACTCTTTTTTATTCAACTCAATACATATGTTTTGTTGTTTTTTGTACCCTATTCCATCAACTTGTTTCTCATTAAATTTTCAAATTACTTGCTTTTTGAAAAACTAACAAAAACGTCCCTCAATAGGAGAGAAAATATGTATTAAATGTATTTTGTATACTAAAATAATTATTTTGTAACAGAAACATTGAATGTCCATCTTTTATATCATTTTTGTTCATTAACAACATCTTACCACTAGAGGGAGCTGCCGGATAAAACAACAAACACCAATGAACTGAGAGTAAAACTGAGAGTGATGTTCAGAAGAGAGAGAAGAAACAAAGATAAAGTGTGCATTCTAGTGTGTGTGTGTGTGTGTGTGTGTGTGTGTGTGTGTGTGTGTGTGTGTGTGTGTGTGTGTGTGTTGTATTAAAACTGAATTATGAGCCAAGACTGGAAGCATCCAAGGGCCTTGCCTGGATGACATGGTTTGATTTGCACATACTCACATCTGGGTGTACACAAAGACACACACCCACACACATGTGGGAATGCTTGAATGCACTTTGTTTCTCCTTGGCCAGACACACACACACACACACAGACACACACACACACACACACACACACACACCTCTCTGAGTTGCAGCATCTCCTTGTCCTTTTGCTCCAGCAGGCCTTCCAGTTGGTGGATGGTCATCTCAGCATCAGCCAGTCGCCTCGTCCGTTCGTGGTCCTCCTCGGTTGCCCGTGACGACAGGCCTTTGCTCTGCAACATTTCCAGTAACTTCTTTATGGATTCATCCCTGTCGGAGAAGGAAAGGAGCCGATTCAAAGCCACACTTCACATGTTGGCAGCAGAAAAAAAAAGGCACGTAATGATCTCATAGTAAATTTCACACTTTACCTGGCGGTCAGCGTGTGTTTCTGTGTGTCTATCCTCAGCTCCATTTCTTCCACGGTCTTCCTGAGGAGGAAGAGCTCTTTCACCTGACGCTCGTACTCGCCATGGAGACGCAGGAAGTTCTCCTCTGTCATGTCCTGGGGCGGGATGGACTGGTTTCCGAGGTGACCGGACTCTGAGTAATCGGACTGGAAGAGCTGATTGAGGTCTCGCTGGATTCTGAGCTCATCCTGTAAAGCCTGGATGGTGCACTGGAAATGCTGGAGGAAGAGAAAGAAGTCCGATTTAGACTCACAAATACAAGTTGACAGGAGAGTGTGGATGTTGTGGTGAAGCTGCTGAGGAGTGTAATCGAGTATGAAGGAAGACTTTTACTGTTTCATTGTACAGGACTATAAAACATTCGCAGAGGTCTGACGTGGTTGTTAATGAATACCATCGACTTAACCATTATTGTACCAAGAACTGAGATTTGGGGCTTTTTAAAACCTTTCAAACTATTGCACTATGGATGACGCAATGCAAGAAACTGCTCCGAAAGGCCCAAAAAGGTATCATGTAATTGGACGTTAGTTTTTGAGGTGTGATGACGGATGGATGGGTTGAATCAGATATATAGACCACTGTTTTTTTTCCATGTCTTCATGGAGGTCTTGTAATCAGAATCACTTTATGTAAATCACACTTTTTTAACAATGTTATAGTGATGACCCCTCCGATCTGTGTGGGGTCTGTGTTCCTTTTACTTGTCTTGGAGGACATTAACAGCTGATGAGCAACACCTGAGCCCGATGTGGCTCCAGGTATAAAAGCTCACCAAAGGAACACAAACCCTTCTCTCCTCCTCTACACACAGCTGCTGTTTTACTCGTTTCAGACATTTTCACACATCCGCACACGCATACAGCCCTGACCTTCCACATGTTTGGTACATGTTCATTTTGAGAAATAAATGTGTCTATTTGTTAATTCATATGAAAATGAACCGGGAGGCAATGCATGAAGGCCAGTGTTCGGTACACACTGAGTTGAGGTATCAGAAGCAGGAAAGAAAAGTCCAGAAATGAATTCAAGTGTTTTGATTGATTTGCACCCAGATCAATACGCATAATAGATCAAGGCTGACATTTGCCATGTGTGCATGTGACCGGCTGACGGAGACAACATACAGTATATGTATGTCATCTTGAGTGAGTGAGTGGGTGATAAAAGTGTTGGCAGGTCAGTATCACGACCATTATGGCTGAGGACAACGTGACATGACTACCTCTGAGTCAGACAAAAGGAGTGTTTAAACTGTGTGTGTGTGTGTGTGTGTGTGTGTGTGTGTGTGTGTGTGTAGTCACTACGATGTCCCCAAGCTTTTGTAAAATGCATCACACGTAACCTGAACAACAGCCAGCCCATCACCACACGAGTCACAGCGTATATCCAGAGATTTAAAAATAATAATAAAAGGTAGCCAAGTGCTGCAATAGAAGTGCATGAGAATACAAGTAAAGAGGAGATTTTTAATGCAATGTTCCCTTGTGACTGTTGTTGATGAGGGGAATTAAATTAAAGGAAAATTGAAAGAGACAGATGATTGGAGAGGCAAAGAAAAACAGTTCTCAGATATGAAAGAAGAGAAAGGAAAATACAGTTTAAGCTCGGTCAAACAGAGAATAAGAACAGCATGAAAGGAAATAAGATAATATAAGCCTTTGATACAGTGGCTCAGCTTTATGTTGCATAACGAGGGCAGTGTTTCCCTGCTTTGTCTCTCTGTTCATTCTTATATTTCCACTGAGACAGATGACTGCATTAACACAGAATCTTGTCCTCTTCTCACTGCAATACTGCGTTTGTTTGTTTGCGTGGGTTTGCCTGCTGACTCATACAATAGCTCTTCAAACACGTGCTGATGGCTGACTCTGACATTTACAGACAGCCAGACGGACACGGAGTGATCGAAAGCATCCTTCCCCTCTCCCCGGTTTAGCCTCTCCGTCTCCATGCCAACTGTGGTTTCTCCCTCAGACATGCAAACACTGATCCAACCATCCCCGATGAAAATATGCTAGAATTTGCACAAAATCTAAATTGTTTTGAAGAATTCAAGAATACAAAGTTGAATTATTAGCAGATAAACAGAGTTAAGTATGTTATCCTATTTTCTCTATTTAATCACATTGTCATCTGAATCCTTTTGAGTTGTTGGCCTTATTTCCAATGAACAGGCAACATCCACACACACCAAAGGGTCAACTGACTGTTATTTTCCACAACATTTTTCTAGTGTATTTAGTATGTCTTCATTTCATTTGCTATATCAGGGTTGGCTCTAAACTTGTAATACTGTACATGTTCACACTTTCTTTATATTCACTCTTTAAAGTCAAAGAGCTTTAAATTAATCATTGGTTGCAGCCATAGTCATGAATATAATCGGTATGTGTTTGCATGCATCATTATACATCAGTCAGGAAAACACACACACACACACGCACGCACGCACGCACGCACGCACACACACACACACACACACACACACACACACACACACACACACACACACACACACACACACACACACACACACACACACACACACACACACATCAAGCATCCAAAAGTATGTCAGAGTTGCAGAAACGAAACTCACACAAAGCCTCAATAGTCTTTCTTACAGAAACACAAATCAGTGCATCGCTACAGTCAAGCAAAAACAGTGTGAACACACACACAAAGACACACAACTTCAAAGGTTTTCAAAGAATTCAGCTTCAAACAAACACAAACACACACACACACACACACACACACACACACACACACACACATAGGGGCTTGTGCCAGTACTGCTGTTTCCCCCCCAACACACTCAATCAGCTGGAATGTAGAGCTGAGAAATGCCAGACCACAAGAGAGGGAGGTGGAAAATAGGGAGCGAAATATAAAAAGGAAGCAGGAAACAAAAACAGAGAGGAAGATAAGGAGAAGGCAGAAAAAACAGAGTGTTAATTGTATCCAGGAGAAATTCAGGAGGAGAGGCATCAGACAACAGCTTGTGTTTTCCTTCTCAGTTTCTGCTGAGTCACCTTTGGCTCCTTTACCTTTGACCCCGTCAGACACTTGCTGATTAGAGAGCGGACTGAGATGGTCAAATAATGACATAAAATCCAAATATTCTATGTATATTTATTAATACAAATATGTAATTATCAATTATAACATTGATTATTTCCCATTTTAACAGCTCGTCACTATATTTACAGGAAGGTTTTCAGTTTATTTTACATATTCACGTGATAAAATAGCATGAAAGATAAATATATATCTATAATAAATCTGAACTGTGGACCAATGTGACAAACACACAAACAAGAAGACAAATCAAGATGACAAACCGTTCCTTCACATGTCTACGGGAGGAATCTCATCATGCTGATGCAAACCAGTGCAAGAGGGGAAATGATCTCGATCCCAGTGGCGTTCAACAAATCAAGATTTGTGAATGTGATTAAATTGCCACCACATTTTCTTAGCAGGAAAGCCGGCATATCGACTATGTACATCATGCTACTAAGTACATTTATGAAAAGGACGTACAGACACTGGAGCACATGCCTGACATCTGTGTACTGTATAAACACAAGACAGCCAGTCAACTCCCCAGATTATAAATGGCAAACTCTGCAAACCACCATGACTGCATTTATGTGCACAGAAGTAACCAGATTACTCAAAAAAAAAAAGTCTCAGAAAGAAGCTGCACTGTACTCAGATCTGTTTTGCTAAAGACAAACTGGTTCAACTGAGTGACTGTTGTACACCGGGTCAAGACCCGAATCCACCTCACTAGAAGGATTCAAACAGGCATTGATTGATTGAAATTGAATGGCTTCAGCAAGGGTTTAAAAGTAAAACAACATAGCATTCAATAATGGATACAACATGTAACTGTATCCACTGAAGCAGGAAAAACATGAAGTCAACAGAACGAGATTGAATTTGACTTGCGAGAAAAAAAAACATCTATAGAAAACAAATGAATGATCCCTTTTTTTTTGTCTAACGAGCAGAAATAATTATAAAATAGGAGAGAAATCCATTTGTGAATATGGTGACAATTTTTTTTCCATCCGCTCCTCCAGGCCAATGCTCATCTGTCATTCAATATTAACCATCTCCCCGTTATTACTCCCCCGTCTCATCCCTCCATTATTCTGTGCTTGCTGGGTGAGTCATACTCCCCCCCCAACAAACACACACTGTGACAGTATGGACACACACACACACACACACACACACACACATCAAGAACATGATAATGCCCACAGGCAGACTTAATGTTGAAGGCAGCGGTCATGCTGTAATGACCGTGAGCATTTTCGCCCACTCAGGCATCAGACAACAGGCAGATTAACGCTCTCACTCTCCCTCTTCTTTCTCGAGGATAAAACTGGAGGATGAAGAACATAATGAAGAGGAGGAAATAAGAAAAAAAAAGAGAAGAGGAACACGTGGAAGAAAACACAAGAAAATCCCTCGTTTTCCAAAAGACGGAGAGCGTGCTGATGGGAGAAAAATAGCATCAGAATCGAGTGTACGTATGAAAACAACAAAAGGGAGACACGTGTGAAAGAAAGAGATTACGTGAGGGAGAGAACGAAGGAGAGGGAAATGTTGACCCTAATCAGTCACTTTGAGATGCAGCATCAGGGTCGGTAGTGGTGGGAAGAGGAGAGAAGAGAATAGATCTGTCGCATTTATTAAACATTAACTTATTACATGTCAACCTCCTTTAGATAGATAGATAGATAGATAGATAGATAGATAGATAGATAGATAGATAGATAGATAGATAGATAGATAGATAGATAGATAGATAGATAGATAGATAGATAGATAGATAGATAGATTTTAAAGGAATTAATAAAAAGAGTAAATAAATGAGCAGAAGAGACAGGGAGCGACTGCACTGTAATTCTGTTCATTCCACACCAACTCTTCCCAAACCCACTCCTTATAAGGAAAGACATGGCGACCACAGAATTTCTCACACACACACACACACATGCTGAGAGAGAGAGAGAGAGAGAAAGTGGAGAGAAAACTCACACAATCACAGCCTTTTAGGAAAAGAGGGAAAAACTAACCCCTCTCTTTCCTTTCAGTTTCAAATCTCCGCGTCTCTCTATTTCTTTCCACTGTAAAATGAACACTTTGTGAAAAGGAAAGCGGAGGGAAAACAGAACCATCTCTCCTTCTCCCTCTGCATTAAAGTTAAAGTTTTATAAGACTCCCGAGCATACGAGCTTCCTCCTTTACTCTCTCCTCTCTTCCTCAGCTAAATTATCTCCATGAATCTCCTTCTTGCTCTTTCTAATCCATTCATCCGTCTCCCTCCCTCTGTCCATCTGCCTCCCCCCCTGCTATCAATCCCTGTATTTACCTTATTCCCTCTCTTCCTCTCTCCTCCTCACCTATCCCTCCATCCCGACTAAATAAACACACGGGTTTAAGGACCATCTGCTGCTGATGAGCATTCATGTGTGACAAACACACACACTAAACCTGCCCAACTGATAAACACACACACACACACACACACACACACACACACACACACACACACACACACACTCTAACGTAGAGGTAGACGTAATAAATAGGCTTTTATCTCCAAAGTTTGGACGTTTTAATTCTAAAACGCAAGAACAGCCCGCGTGTATGTATGACAAGTACAGTATGCTGATATAAGTACACACACACACACACACACACACACACACACACGAGAGGAATAATGAGTCATAGGTTGATGAGCAGAGGATGGAAAGACTGCAGACTGCAGGCAACAGACGGAGGAGGACGAGCGAGAGAGAGAGAGAGAGAGAGTGAGAGAGAGAGAGAGAGGGAGAGAGAGAGAGAGAGAGAGAGAGAGAGGGTGGTTCTCGTTGTAGTTTAAAGAACGCTGCATCGTGTATCAAAGACTGAAAAAAAATGAGATTTCAAAACTCTGCTGAGGCTGCACGCTGCGTTTTCCTGAATCATATTCTCACAGTCAAACACATTCACACTCAAGTCTGCCATGTCTGCCCCCAGTCCCTCCAGAGCTGACTGTAGAACAGCCTTCATTTAAAGATCTGTTCTCAGATATGTGCTGAGAGATTTGTTCTTTATTCAGATTTGTTCTTCTTTGGTTTAAGAACACGCCGTTAATCCAACATAGACTTTTCTTGGGACCTTTGCTAAGAACACATCCAAGAACAAACTAAGATAACAGCTGAGAACTGAGAACTCAGCATTGCTAAAAAGAAATCAGATAGGACAGGAAACACCACCAATCAGACGATTATGCACACTGTTCAAACTAGTGATCAGCACAATTTGACAAATCGTCGGATGTTGGGTGTGATGACCAAACACTCAAGTCAGCTGGCTGATGTAAATCTGCATTTTTAGAAGCGTGACTCCTGAGGAATGCTTCAAATGTTTGTCCTGGTGAGTGTGTGTTCAGCCTTTTCTCTTCCTATAAACCCTTCCCTTCCTCCGGCTCATCTGCTCATCATATTCCCTTTCATTCATCTTTAATTTCATACAATTTCCATCACTTTCTTCATCCATTGCTCTCCTGTCACATCGACTTCCATCAGTCGTGCCGTTTCTCTACATTTCATCGGCTGTTTTCTGCTTAATTCCCCCCGTGCCTCTCATTTATCTTTCCTCCTTCCTCCTGGCGCTTGTCCCCGGCGTTCAGTTTGATCTATCCTTCGTATCCACTTTCCTAATTTCCTCCTCCTTCCTCTCTACATTTTATACATCTTTACATCTCAATCCATCTTCCTTCTCCTCCTCTCTTTCTTTCGGGCCTGTGCTAGTACGGGGATCGCCAGGCAAAGCATTTTTGCAGCCAGCTGGCATAGGAAAATCTTGCTGTAACATTTTTTTTTCTTTCTGTACAGTAAATGGAAAATCTCACAGGAGCACACACTTGGCACCGTCCATTTCTATTGGAATCGAACTAATCTGTAGCCACGACGACGAGCTCAACGCCAGGTTGGACTAATGGAACTAGAAATGCGAGATGCTAAGGTCAGGTTTAATACCATTAAGTGCTGAACTTTCATCAGTCAGCATGCAAGCTGTTTTACTGCTTTTGTTTTTAAATTATATCTGTATTTAATTCTTTATTCAGAAACGTGATTATTCCCCGTATGGTTTCAGCATTTCCGTGGAAAAAAAAAAGATCAGCGTTCTGGTGGCGACGTCCGTTTATATGTTAACCCGAAAGCCTGACTCACTCCCGTGTTCACGGAGTGGAAAATACACTCAAGTGCCAGTCTGGGTCTCCTCCTCTCCGCCGCTCTTAACTTTGTCGCTTTGAGCGGAGAGGAAAAGGGCAGGAAAAAGGAGGACGGCAAATAAGGAAGGACAGCGGAGGAAAGGCAATCTCTCCTCCTCCGTCTCATCTCTCTCTCTTGCCGTCATCCCGCTCTCGACCTGAAGGCAAAGTGCTGCCCAGGTGTAACCGGCACTGAGCTCACCTGCCTGTTTGGGTTAACGTCGTCTCACACACACACACACATACACACAAAATGGCAAACCAACAGACCGTTTGCCCACTGCTCTCAGCAGTTAGTACGTTTGCCACTTTAATTCTAAAAAAAAAAAAACCTCTGGGCTGAAGATAGACCGATGACATCATCTCAATGAGACTGGCAAGCCGAAAAACAACCTCATGGAGATGAATTATCATAGAGGAGACATGTTTCCTCCCTCCGTACCCGACGCACACAAACACACACCTTTATTCTGGCCTTGAAGCTAAATTATTGAGTAGAATGAAAAAACCTTCTCCGATGCACGCGCACACACGCACACACACTTCTGACGTCACACTACTGCCACTTCTATTTTCCACAAAACATGCACAAATTGTTGCAACCTCACAAAAACATCTAAGCTTGATAAAAATACAAAATGGTAGATACAAGCGGTCCCATACAATACAATACATGCACAGGAACATGCATGCGTGTCTGTCTCCATGTGCACACAAACATGCACACACACACACAGACACACTATTGCATACAAAAAGCCCAATTGTCCTGACACACGTTAGCCTGCCAACAAACACGCAAGGGCCCAGATTCCCTCCTGGTACAGTACTCTCTCACCCTCTCTCTCTCTCTCTCCGCCACAATCTCAAACAAACACACACATAAAAACATGGCAATTTGCATACATCAAAATAAATGCATACAGACACGCGTTACATAAACACACACACTCATGTGCAGCCTCACATGAAACATGCATGAGACTGCTGACAAAACCTCGTCACCACCACAACCCTCTTTTCCAAACATATGCACTCTCTCTCTCTCCCACACACACACTCCCACTGTCACACACACACTCCCACTGTCACACACACACTCCCACTGTCACACACATACCGGTTATGACGTCAAACGGCTCGCCTGGAGTACAGCAGATGATAGATTGCATCTAGCAGCCCCAGAAACGGACGGACTGAGTTGTTATTGTTCAGCTGGTGCGATTCAGCGTTGGGATGAACTGTGAAGAACAGGCTGTTCAAATGTTTGGTGCTCCAAAAACATTTTTCAAGAGAGTATAAAGAGAATGGAAACAGTGATGCCCTGGATGTCATGGTTACAATCGTGAAGGCCAGCAGCTGCTTTGCTTGCTTAGCGTGTATATTTATCAGAGCGCTAGCTGACCGTGGTTGAGGAGAAAAGAAACAAAAGGGCGTGTGTGTTTTTGTTTAAGGAAGAACTATGAAAAGAGGGGCAGGGAGAAAAAAGAAAGTCAAGCTTTCCTTTAGCATTCCAGACATTCCTTCATCTTTTTTTCTTTTCTTTTTTTCCTGTGCTTCTCTTTCTTCCTGCCTGAAACATCGTACTTACCTGCTGTGATCAAAGAGGTGGAATGATTCGGTGAACACACTTGTTCTGAAAGCGAAGCAAGGCTGCGCCCTAGAAGTGACAAAAAAGGGAGACGGACAACGCTGACCACGGCCAGATCAATAGGTATTATTACACCTGGGTGTGTCCGCTCGACTGAATTGAGTCCTTGCAAAACTGCTCCACAGGTCCAGATGGAGAGCTGGACGGGGGAGGGATAGGTGATAGCGAGGGAGTCCAAAAAGTGGGAGTGAAATAGCAAGGCGGAGAAGAGGAGAGACCAGTGAGAAAGAGATGGAGAGTGTGGCGACATCGAGTAGAGGCAAATTAGTGGATGTGAGAAGCGAGATCAGTGAAAGCAACTGGCAGCGTAGAGGGAGAGAATGATAATTTAATGCTCAGTGGGGATGAAACACAGAAAAAAACCTCCCATCTAATCTGACTGGGAAATGAATCTCTCCCCCACCCCACGTTTTCTGCAGATGAAAAGTAATTATGTAACACAAAATGCAAACTCACTCCCAAACAAATGTGAGCAAGCGTCCCTTTGGTATCCAAGCGTCAGACGCCCACATGGTGGGTGGTAAACATGAACATGCAAAATTTGTTTCCTGTCACATGATCACAGTATTTTTGTATGCAACGCTCCTACTCCCGTTGCAAGCAGCCATTCTGCAAAATTGCTCAGCTCAATCTTGAAATTGCGCCGACAAATGTTATCATATTAATCTTGGAGCGAATATCTGTTTGTGAAAGGTGTCGCTCGTAGCGACAAAGCCAGAGAAAATGATCACCAGACTGTGAAGTTCTCCTCCTATGAATGTTGCTCTGTCTCTGCTGGATGTTTATTTTAATAATTGACTTAAAGGAGCAGTATGTTGTATTTAGAGGTAGGGTCCTTTGCTAACCCCTCCCTCGCCAAGTGTGTCAAAGAACTATGGTGGCTTCTCAGATTATCGAAGAACCACACCAAACAAAATGTATACAACAGGCAGCGCTGTACATTAACGTACCCTTAGATCTGCCCAACAAGTAGGAACATGAGATTAGGAATGTGTGTTATTCTGGTTCTGACTCATGACACATTGTAAGAATATGAGAGGAAAGGAGAGGGGGTATAGAGACAGAGAAGGAGAGGAAGAGATGAAGAGCGAGGCGGGCGGAAGAGAGGTGAAGACAGTGGGCCGAGGCGTGAAGGAGGAGGAATAAGGGAGGAAGAATGGAGGGTGGAGGTGAGATGTGCATTCCTCTGCAGGGGCGTGACCCACCATGCATGTGTGTGTGTGTGTGTGTGTGTGTGTGTGTGTGTGTGTGTGCACATATCTCAAAATTACTGGGAGTTAACTTTCGATTTTCAACACAAAAGATGATGGTGAAGAAAGAGAGGCGAGGGAAGGTGGGGGGTTGGTAGGGTTAGAGGGAAGCGAGCGCTGACTCACCGTGGGGTGACAGAAATAGAAGAAGAAGAGGAGAGGAATGAGTAAGGAGAGAGAAGGAGAAAAAAGAAGAGCCAGAGACGAGAGACTGAAGAGACAGGATAACAAGAGCAGGAAGCACTGGGTTAAACGGGTGTGATTCCTCTCGAGGACAGAAAGGTATAAAAGTAAGAGAGATTAAGAGATAACACATACAGTGTCTCCCAACATGAGGGATCAGAAAATATTCTCACATGTCTCAACATAACAGACTTCGCCTCAAAGAAGAGTGTGTAAGTATGAAGGCGATTGTTTCTAGTGTGTGGCAGGAGGCCAAATATGATAGATTGATCAACGTATCATCTGTTCCTTTGTTCTCTCCTGCACCGTTTGACACACAAGACTCAGAGATTTATGGATGCACACACACACCCACAGGCATACTGCACATGCTCACAAGCGCCAAACAGGCGGTCAATTTTCAGAGGGAGATTTATTATCTGGTGATGTAATTTCACGACCTGAAGTGCTTTCCCACATATAATTACCTCGACGTTAGATCTTTCTTGGGGCGCCACATCAAAAGCCCCAAACAACACAGATAAGGGGGACCTGTTACTGACCAACGCGTAGCGGGGACGGAGCGCTTTCTGCACCGGATTCAAGTTGACAGCGTGCAAAGTGAGTCACTGTGAGGCAGCGAGTGTGCATGTGTGCAAATCACGTCTTGTGTAATATCACGGCGCGCTGCCAGACTAGCTGTGGAGCTGCCTCATCCAGATGGCTTCTGAAGCGACAGACAGCTGGGAGTCCTGTCTTTCCGTCTTCAAGGCCGTTGTACAGCAGCGAGACAAACCCGCCAGAACAGTCCATTAAATGATCCGGACATGCTCCCCTTTGTGCCAGTCCATAAACGTTAGCGTTACTGACGAAGCTGATTAGCCAGAAATGGCAGAAAGGCCAGATCACCAGTGGTTAAACCAAAGTGGGAACTAAAATCCTGCAGGGTTTGAGGTTTGAATTTTCTAAATGTCCACATCCTGGATTAGCTGCAACGCTGGTCCGGATATTGTTTTTGACAAACTGATCCTTCAATCTTTGTCAATTTGTTTTGATTCTGAGCAGAAACAGCAATTCGCAGGATTTTGTCACACAAACACACACACACACACACACACACACACACACACACACGCCTCTTTCCTACCTGCGTTTCCTCCTGCACCACTCTGTACTGCTCCTTCCACACGGACATCTTCGTGGCTTCATCCTTCCTCAACGCCCTCTCCTTCTTCAGCTCCGGACTCCAAAACGTCTTGATGGAGTTCATCGAGGAGCTCAACTTGGACTCTTTCGCCTCCAGCTAGAAATGAAATCACACATCAAATGTTCTAACTCTGTTTAAAAAGATGTTTATTTGTATTGACGCTGGAGATTTCTGCCTAGAGTTGAATCTGTTAAGGCAGTTCTTTTCTCGCCGCTGTCACTCCCGGGTGATGTTGGGACTTTGAAATTCATTGACTTTGAAAATGTGTGCTCTTGTCCTGCTCAATGTGTCCTGGGATAAACTTTGTTATGATAAGACACTATAAATAACATTTAATTTAATTGATTGGGACTTTCACAATCCTCTATCATTGATGAAAGATCAATTTGCCTCCTAATATTGATTATTCAATTAAGTGGCTTTTAATTTGTCCTCATATGTGAAATAAATGGATGTATCTTCAGAGGTGTGTGTGTGTGTGTGTGTGTGTGTGTGTGTGTGTGTGTGTGTGTGTGTGTGTGTGTCTTACTTCTCTGCCTAGCAGCTCGTTCTCTCTCAGCACTTCCCTTAACTGCGTCTGTAGGTCGGACATCGCACCGTCTCGCACCTGGTAACGCAAACAAACGCAGTGAAGTGTCAAATGTTCGCCGTCAGCAACAGATCCCAGAACAGTAAAAGGGATAAAGAACTACTCCCTCTGAAAGCTGCTGCCAGTGCACAACCTGGGAACTCAAATAAGTAGTCATATATTGCATGTGAAGCACTGTGAGACGTAAAACTTCAAATACACACGCAAATACATATAGTGTGGACACACTGAACTTCAGTATTAATGAGAAATGCTCCCCATGCAAATGTTTAATTCATCCCGACGTCAGAACAGCGCAGAATTAAAAATACCTCGGATTAATTTTTTAAAACAACAAACCCAACAACACAATCTCATTTTAGGTATTTAGCGTCTTTCAGTTCTGCAAGTGAAAAGGCAGAATAGGTCGAGCATTGGAGTAGTAGCATCCTCACGATAAATGTAGCATACACTGCATGAATGTGACATTGATTAGTTGCAAGCGGAGATGAACAAATGTTCTTTTTGTTTAAGAGATAATGAGAAGTGGAGGAGGTAGGTAGAGGAACGGAAGATGCATCCTGGAGAGCTCTCAGGTTAGGACTAATAATGCAGTAGGAGTAGGAGGGCAGACCTCGGTCTATTTAAACATACGGATACCCACACAGCTCTTATATTATTTAGTTGAGGTGTGACTTAAGAAAGTATTAACCCTTAAACACTGAGCTGAATTCATCTAAAACGTCTTGAATCACCGAGCTCCCCTTCTACATCAAACAGGAAGATAATTCATGTGTGACAAAAGATTTCACATAGTGAGCTATTTTTTATCTTTTTATGTTTCTTCACTCGTCCCTAAAATGTGAGTAAAAGATTATCTACTCACCCTGAATCAATTATATCCGCACATTCCTTATCGGTTCTTTCTAAAGTTCATTTGAGCTCAACTATTTTAGATCATGTGCAGGACTATTTATTTGTCCGGAAGCAGAGACTTCTTAAGAGTCTTTGTTGTCGCCATGAGTTTATCAGGCGACCGGCGGCGATTCAGGGAGGTGAAGAATAATCCAGCACATAAACCCACATGTTTGCTCAATTACCCTATCGCATACAGATTTTGCCTTTAAGGTTGCATCAACTAAAGAAGAAAACACTTGGATGACCTCACCTGTCTCATGGAGTGGGGCACAGTAGCAGCCTGTGGAGGCTGATTTTGCAGCTCCCCCCCAAATGCTATTGCATCACAGGGCATCGATCCCCCTCCTCCTCCAGTGTTTATATTAGGACTGCTCCCCATGATGGCCGCCCTGACCCCATAAGGGATCCTGGCCCCGGCCCTGCCCAGGGTCATGGTGCTTTTGGGCAGCGAGGGATTCAGCCCGCTGCCCAGGCTGCCAACGCCGATCGGGTCTTCAACATTGTCGGTGAAGTACATGGGACCACCCGTGGCGTAGGCGGCATTTAGAGACTGAATATTCTCCATGGACAGGGTTTTACAGGAGCCAGTGAGTCCCCCGCTGGAGCTGTTGCTGCTGTTTCGCCGGTGTCCGAGGCGTGGGGAGCGAGGGAGGCGCGGGGAGCGACCGGGGCTCCCAGACACCGACCCGTTCCCATTGGATCCCACAGCGTCCAGCTTTGAGACAGAACGGGAGCTACCGTACATGGTGAGAGGATATTGTGTGAATACTGTAGAGACGAAAGCGTGCCTGGTTCAAATAAATGGATCGAGCAAATCAAAAATACATGCTCAAAATTACACAAAAAAAAAGGTTTTGTGTAAAAATGTAAGATACTGTCTGTGAAATACTTAATGTAACAGCTGAAGACACAAACTCTTGTCACACTTCTACTGTAGTCCTTCTTCACTTGAAATATCCTCACACAGTGTTGACATAGCTGTGATCAAGGCCTCCCTTAATCATTGGACTTTGTTAGAAAGCAGGAATCAATAGGCCGTCCCTGTCGATGAAGGTAAATCATCAAGGCCTGGGATGATGGGATCACCTAAAAAAAACACAAACAGAGACACAAAGATTTAGAGATCAGTGAAATAAAGATGTACGGCACTTAAGGTACAAAAGGGAATTAACTGGCTTTCTACCAGTTTCTGGTTTTGATTAATTCACGTTTGAGACAGGTTTTTAATTTCTTAGTGTACAGTATTCATTTACAGTGTAAACTGCAAGTAAAACAAATAGCCCACTGGGCAAAAGGCCAGTGTGTTCCGTGTTAATGATGCATGTACTGTAGTATCAAATGACATGGACATTTCCAGGGTACAAGTCAACAAAGAACAAGGCTGCACGAGGCTGTAACGCTCATGGTAAAGAAAACGAAACTGTTAAATAAATAAACCAGCGTTTTGGACAAATTGTCTTCACGTTGGTGCCAGACGACAAGTCAGAAAGTCTCCACCAAACTGCTTGATCATCCAAAATAGTTCCATCCATCCAGACCATGTAACGGTTTTTAAGGAACTCCTTTTTCTGCCACCACACTGACATGTACTCACATACACAGCAAGCGAGAGATATGTACGGCTGATACACTCAGTCCACAGACTGCCGTCAAAGAGCTTTATCCACCAACTCTGCTACAGGCCCGAGCATCAGCTGATGTGTCAGGGTTCATATAATCACGCAGGCTGTTTTTGTTGTCACGCCTTCTTCTTCAGATCAACATCCTAACAACCTCTGGGCATCACATCAAACCTACCACCCTGCAGCTGTGTTAAACTGGCTGTTAGCAGAAAACATTCAATCAGCCGATCTAACATTCATAAATGCAAATAATAAGTTTGCCTCTGGGATTAATTAAATGTACTAAAATTAAATAATCCATGATCTTTTTTTTTTTTTATTCAGTGAATTGAATTGTGTTTTTAAGCCATTTTATTCTGCAATAATAATGGAAGAATACATTATACTGAAAAGACAAATAAATCCCTATCTTTCTCTCTCTGTTACTGTAATCACATGACTCACACTGGATATACATTTAATGTGCTACATTATTAATTGGAGGGATATTTTGTCATGCTTTAACGGCGTGATATTACTCTATGTGTGTGTTGTTATGAAATAAATAACATATATTAAAACGGATAAAGTCATTCAGGGCAAAGAAACCATGTAATTCACACAGCTGGAACAATAATGAAGAATGTCTTTCATATCATGCCCTTGTGAAGTTAATTTGACATTTTACTGTCTTGGCAACATAATTCATGAGCACCAGCTCTCACATGTTGCTGATAAATGCCACAGAGGCTACTGAGAATTCAAGCTTTTTGTTGAAAATGTTCTAATTTCCCAGGACCCCTGAACTACCCACCACATGCTATGTACAGATTTGTTTGCGTTAACAACCGTGCAGCGTTTGAAAAGGTCACTGACTGTATAGGACAAAGTAAGTACATTAACAGCTATTTAACACTGATGCCCAGCTGGTCAACCATCCTTATATGGTCATTTGGGTATCCTTGGAGACAGTGATGTCATCCTCAGGTCAGTGTACACATGACCCGTTGGAAACACCATCTGAGCCGCACTCTCGCCTTACAAGAATGACCTAAAGTGAACCAAACCGCTTTATAAACAGTCAGCAGACACGAGAATGAAACCTTCTGGGGCTTTGGTCCAATGTCAACAAAGTGTCGAGGCTAGTTTCCAACATTTCACAGTTATAACACAAGTATTCAGATATCAAAAGTACACGAAAACTTTAGATGGGTGTGATAGAATTAGATTTCATATAAAGAGATTTTTTGCCTGTACATTACAATTCTTGTTGCGTATGAAAATACTTTTCCCTCAACACGCCACCTCTTTGCAGATTGCTAACTACAATACTTAACATTTCATTTTGAGTATGATAAACTGTGCAGCCCTTTAGTCGACCCCTTTAAGTCTCCCTGCGCCCCTCCATCGGGTCCCGACCCAGGCCTGTAACAGCCCTGCAGCAGTCTATCTTCTCAACTGTTGTTCTGTTTGACACAGATCTTTGGCCAGGGAGACGTTACTGACAACCAGTCAGTTACAGCTACACGAGCGCACACACACAGACACACAAACACACACAGACACAGACACAGACACACACACGCACATTAAAACGCAAAGAGGGACCATCTGCTGCGTCTCCCCTCGGGCCAAAAACACACACCTGGAAAAAAAACAGGCCAGGACCCTGCCTCTAGCACACACACACACACACACACACATACATGCACACACACACACACACACACACACACAGTATATGCAGTTATACAGACACTGAGAGAAAACCTGTGCACATGTGTAGTTCTACACAATCAGTCAGATCGATCCACATACAGACAGGCATGTGAACAAAGCCCACGTTCACACATGAACACACGTGCACATCAGCTCAGTGGCTGTGAGTGATCATGTCACTGACAACACACAGAGACACACACACTGAATGCTTCAATTCAGGCCAATAGGAGACAGAGAGTGTGTGTGTGTGTGTGTGTGTGTGTGTGTGTGTGTGTGTGTGTGTGTGTGTGTGTGTGTGTGTGTGTGTGTGTTCAGGGCTTTCCTCCTCCTCCCCTCTGGACCTGCTGACCTGTACATAATGTATATGCGCATGTCCCAATTCTCCCTATAATGCAAACATGCACCGTATGTCTCTGTCTTTATTTAAGCATTTATTAAACACACATGGCTCTAGTTCAACCGTGACCGTGGCTTTTGCTCACATATGTTTGGCAACGAGTGGTTGAGTGGTAAGAGACTGCTCAAAGGCATCTCTGCTTGGTTATAGGAAATAAATACTATTCCTCTGCTCATATTTGACCAGAGGACTGTCACTGTCCAACCGTAGGTCAGGAACAATATAAATATCACAATATAACAATAACATTGTGTTTCCTGGGTCACTGCTTTAGTCTGGAAGAGGTAGAGGACAATAAATACATATAAGTCCACTTCTGAGCTGCTTAGTTTGGGGTCCAAAGGAGATGAGGCTTTTCCCAGCATGCATTGGGCCAGGGTACATGCACACGCACACACACACTTCTTTTTTTATTATTGGCTTGAGGACCTCATGGAAACCACAACACACACCATGTTATGTTTTCAACAGTTCAAGTCTAAGGGTCACATGAATAAACCGCCAGTGCGTCCCACAGATTTATCTGTGGTGGTTTTAGACTCTGAGAGGGGGGGTGAGGGACGGCACACAGCGCTGAGAGCCAGATGAAAAACAATAATAATAACAACTTCAAGCCTATAATTTCACATGAACCCAGCACTCTGGCAAACAGTTTGATACACAAATACCGTTGCACACACCTATGACGCAGTTGGCATCGCACAATCGGGAAAACACGAGCATATGACCGTCCAAGACCCATCTGTCAGCAAGCTTACCATCCCTCATGCCCTTTCACACAAATGTGAGAAAGCACTGTGCTTCTGCTGCTGCTGCTGCTGTCAGAAACTGGGCTACACCGAGAGTTCATGAAAGTTTATTCTTCACCTTGGAAACAGTAGTTTGACGTAAAAAAAAAGAAATCTTCACCCAAGGCCTACATACTAGCTTTTTTCATTGCTTTCAACCTGATCTAACAGTCGTCATCAGCAGATGGAGTAGACCTTGAGTTCTAGTCTGTTTGCTTTGCAATGCTATTTGATGTGTCGCTGTGCACAGCATGTCCTGGTTAGATATTATATGGCAGTCGTGACCATATCATACAGTGTTTTAATTATGGATTAATCTACAGATTATTTAATATTTATTTTAAAAATGGCTTGTTCTAAGTTCCAAAGATAGTCAGTCGATAGTCAGAGTACTAAGAAAACCTGAAAATATTCACATTTAAGAAGCTATAGAGCCACTTTGCTATTGTGCTTCTTTATTTAAAAAAAAAGAATGAACAATAATCAATATCTGATTATTTCCTGTGAATTAAGTACTTATTTAATCATTTTGGTTCTAATTAGAACAATATCCAGGCAGTGAAGACAAATAAAGAAATCAATATGACTGGGGCATCGAAAAATTGCAATTACAGCCTGCTGTAATGTGAATATCCAAACCACAAAATAACACAATACTGACTGGAACAGATCCTGAAACAGGCCCTGGAGTCAACTTAAGAACCAAAATAACCTCATTCTCTGCATGTCTACAGGAAACTCCAGCACACACAACGCCCTGTGTTTCATCCTCTACCTCCCTGCACTGTTAGTAACGGCCATTCTGCATTTCTCCTCTATATCCACTGTTGTTGTAGGCCTCACAAAATCCTAGAAAATCACCATTCCAATAAGGTTTCCGTGGTTCAATGCCACACACTGCACTTGTGTGCCTGCACAGCAAAGAGCAGACTTCAGATCTGTAGTTCACAACATGGCTACAGATGAAGAAGCAACTCAAAAGTTGACATTGACACCTTTTAAGTGAACATGTCAGCAAACAGTCTCCCATTAGCACATCCATTTCTTCATCCCTCTCAGCCTCTCCCTGATGCTTTCACTGCCTCTCTCTCTCTTTCTCCATCAGCATTCCTGAAGGTGTTCAGCATGTTCTATTTATGACAACCACACATCCATCTGTCACACCGCACAATGCAACACACACACACACATGCACCACTCAACCTATACTTAGCTTAGGCTGGACGTTTCAGCGTGGGAGCCGAATTTTACCAAGTCCGCGTCACGCCTGGGGATTGGGGCTCAGAAAAAAAAAACGCATTATGCTCACCCTGAATATTATTATTCTCCATTACTCCGGCTTCCTGTCAGGCTCATTGTGACATGATGTGACTGGAAAGGACTCACTGGTGCCGTCTGGGGTAACACATCTCACTGAACGTCAACTCAACATCTCAGATGGGGGGGGGGGGGGGGGTTGCTCTCGCTCTGCACTTAATCTGTCTGAAGATTCAAGAGGATGACCCAGAGTCGGCTGTTTTACCCTTCAAAGCTGCTTTATCATGTTGATAATAACATGAAATTGTTGTTTGTCTAAAGAGTGCAAAGGTGGAGGTGAATCATCTCAACCCCAATAGAATTCCTATTATGAGTAAGACAGAAGCATCACTGTGTAGCAGCAGCGTATGAGTCATCCAGGGCCAGCGTTTACCTCTATTAAGGTCTCAGAATTACATTTATGTGATGAACTATAGTGTAATTTTACATGAAAAGAAGGTGTGTGAAAATCTCTAGTGACAATAAGTGTATTCAATTTACTAACAAGCTAAATATACAAATATTTGTGACCTTGGCTGACATGGAAATACAACTTTCCTGGTGCAGGAAATAAATACTGCTAGCATACAGAAATCATAAGGAGTATTTAGTACCACAGACAGAAGATTCTACCTCTAAAGTGATCCTGATTAGTTGTGTTGTTGGCAGTCTGATAAATAAATAAAAAGCATCCCTCCAACAACACCAAATCAAATGCTAATCAAAAAATGCTACATTACCCTGCCTATTACTCATACCACTCCAGCTAGCAGATGTTTCTTAATGTCGGTTATTTGTAAAATCACTCCCAAACATGTCACCCAGGATCAACTCTTAACCAGCCTATCGTTAATTGAAGAGCTTTTTAAAGTCGTAAGAAATGTGATAAATAGCTGCGACTCTTAAATTTGCACATGAAGGATTTTCCCTTTAATCTTTCACATCCAAAAGTCCAAAAACGTCACCTTGAGCTGTTTGATGATTGCAGGCCTCAGGTCAGTCCCAGTGCAGTGTCTCGCTACTTCACCATGTATTTGAGGCTCACTACGACTTATTCAGCACAGCTGTATCATGCGTAGCCGATGACTTGCCGCCGTTTGGTTCACAGCAACGTACGATGAGTGGTTTGGCTTAGTTCCACATGCAGACACAAGATATTGTCTCCATGTCAGGGCACGATATTGATGACTAAACATAATGACAGTTTTGTGCTGAATAGCAACACATCACAGTCATTTCTGCAGAATTTTATGTGGAAATATCAATCAATTTAAATAATTTGAAATTGCACAACTTGATTTGTGGTTCAGAATGTTTGGCCTTTTTTCAGATTGTGTGCAACACATTTTCCCTCAAAAGAGAATAATCAACTATTCCTGCACACTTTTTTGGAGTGACTGTGCTACCTTGTAACGTCACTCTGCACCACCAGTCCTATCAGTGATGAGACATATAATATAGTTCAGGCACTGGCAAGCACAACGCTGATAATGGACAGATATCATCAACCCCAGTCTATTGTGCACCACAGGAAATTAATCCGAGATGCAGGCTGGGCAAACAAACGTTCGCACACACTATGGCTCCCACCATCATGCACACATCATGAGAACACACGACGCACACGTATCTAATCCTGGCTGCTGCCTGCATGGCAAACGTGGAAAAAAAACGTACCGTGGAGACAATTAAACACAGAGGCAAGGGAGCACAAATCTAATTCAGGAGTGTGTAGTAGTTAATGGAAGACAAAGTGAGAGTGGAACTCCCCCAGGCTCATCCTGTGAAAGAGGAATGTGCTCTTACAGGCAATCCGCCAGGTTACATAAGGACGAAGGGAGCTGGGAAGGTGACCCAAACCACCTGAAAGCTTTGTCTGAGATGACAATTAGAGAGCAAAGGGAGTTCTGGGAAGTGGTTTGAAAAAGGCATTCGTCAGGTTAAGTTCCTCATTGTGGTGCAAAAATGCTGAGCCATTCAGGGGAAAAAAAAGTTTCTGTGGTGTGCAGAGCCTGGACTTTAAAAAAAAAATGTCCAGCGTTTACAACAATCTCGGTGGAAGGAAGCAGCTCAGTTCCTCGTCTCGGTGGTCCCGGAGGAGGGGCGGTGCAAAGAAATAAAGCTGAGGAGGCGTCTACCTTTCTTCTGCACTGCACGAACACTTCATCGAACTATATATCCTCCTTTTTTGCCCCAGATTGATTTGGTTTGCAAAGATGTCCAGTTGAGCTTTGCGTGCGGTCTGCTGCCAGCCGGCGAGACGACGTGGCCGCTGACAGTCCTGAGCAACTATGGCAGTTTAAAAAAAAAAAAAAAAGAAGTATCTGTTCCTTAAAGGAGTTCAGCACACAAAACAGCCGGTCTTAGAGAGAGAAACCTCGGGAAAGACCGTTAGAAACACGACATTCTAACATCAGTGACCTCACAGGAAATACAGTGATACAATGTCACCAAACTGGCGCTTTAAACGAATGCTACATTATCGTGATAGCAACTGTGTGGCTTTTGGAGCCTGGCAACAAAGTGAACAGATTGATAATCGCATTTTGAGGCACGGAGACGAGACATAGCGTTATTAGCTTGTTATAAACCAAGTGGTTTATTGGGCAAAACGGTGGGGGTGAATAGGGCTCTGCATTGTCGTTTGTCGCCAGCACACACACACACACACACACACACACACACACACACACACACACACACACACACACACACACACAAATATGCAAAAATGTATCATAATGACACGTCTGGCCAGAAAACGCGTACGGGGCTCCAGAGCAGACCTGGCAACCGCTGCACCTCAGAGCAGCCATCAACATGTAATCATCACCGACGAGTCACACCAACACGGACGGCACACATGTGAACAGAGAAGTGGCCAACATGCCAACAACATACACACACACACACGTAGGCCTGTGTGATAAAACACGCATGAGACACACACACACACACACACACACACACACACACACACACACACACACACAGCTAACTTCCAATACTCACTGCGGCTGTGTTTACGTTACTGCCCTCGGTTGTGAAATAAGCTCCGAGTGGGGACAGAAAAAAGGCCAGTCAGTTATTCTGCCGCTGTCAGACCTCCGAGTGACGCTTCGTAACGTAACAGACGGTCAGACGAGGTGAGACGACGTCTCTCTGTCTCCCTTTTCTCCGTCTTCCTGTCTGCTACCTTTCTCCTGCCTGTCTTTCCCTCCTTCCCCGTCTTCGCCAGCTCTCTCGCCAACTGGCGGCTTCCCCACTGCTCGCTCGGGCGCTCCCGTGACGTCACGACGGTGGAGCGCGCGCCCAGACGTATAGCACCCCCCCCGGCCCCTCCTCCTCCTCCTCCCGCTCGTCCTCTACCAGCCGAGACGCGTTCACGATAATCCTTAATTATCCATAACGGCACACTTGGACGAGATGTACTTCTTAATTTTTTTTCTGAAAAATGACGTATTTACACAATATTTACTCCATCCTTTATTTCAGCATCCTGTAAAACAACACGATAGCCTCTCTGTGAATAACCGATGATGAAATTCAACAGTTCAGAGTCCAACATCGTAAATGTTACTAAAGTAAAAGTGTTTTATTTACAAAATGTAGGCTATTTTTAAGTATATAAAGTAAAATTACTTAATATGAAAATATTATATTATATTAATAATCTGGGCTTGTTGGCACATATTATTTAATAAATTCCCAGTGTGTTTTGTGTGTAAAATCTTAATCTACAAAGTAATTAAATGGCTATAAAAATTGATCAATATATATTTTTTAAAAGTACAAAATTCCCATCTGAACTGTGGTGTATAAGGATAAAGTAGCCCACCTCATAAGTGTATTAAACTGTGGTTATTGTGCTAATTTGGCTGGGAGGTCACTAGGAGGAGATGATGACCGCGGTTACATGCAATCCAGGATCCTAGATTTGTGAGAGTCAGCTGAGTGGGTCAATGGAAACTATGGATTGTTGTGGTTCAATAAAAAGACATCTCAAGCGTAGAAATAGTCTTTTAACCCCAAACCTGCATCACAATCAGCATGTTGGCTTTGTAGTAAATTCCTTACTAAATCAGTGATTTTCTTCCACACATTGGACCTGTGCATGTCCACCCCTCGGAGTCGACCTGAGTTTGATGAGCGTCTGACCTGCATATAGTATCCGACTACAGTGTGTGGCATATTTCTAGTCACCCTGGCCTCCCAGGTCTCTTTCTCAGCCTGTCTCTCCTACACACAATTACATATCACCCCAAAGAAATCTTTCCAAGTAGACACACACAGACACAGACACACACACACTGTGTCCCAGTTCCCAGGGCGCCAGTCAGTCAGACAGCTGAGCAGAGGTATAAATAGTCTGCTGGCTAAAGTTCCCCCTTGAGAGAAAAACTCCAGGGGTGGTGGACCAGCGCTCCCTTCTGAAATGTCTTTGCCAAGCTGATCAGTGAAGACTTTTGCCGGTGGCTTTCACATGTTTTATTACTGGAAAGAAAGAGGCTGCAGAAAAAGCTTGCATTTGTGCAATGTGAACCCTGAAGTCAAACATAAAATGTGTAAATTGTGTAATGACAACCGTAAGAAGTCACTTATGATTGATAAACATAAGGTGAGATAAAGTAGGTGTTCATACATTTGGTTTGTGCCTAACCTTGAGACCAAAGGTAAACCTTCTGCGACCAATGACGACTTTCATTGTTCATTAATTTGCTGATTGCTTGATTATTTTTCAGCAGACCTTCAGCACAATTGTGGAAAGCCCAAACGAACATCTCAACAAGCATTTATGCTTTTTCAGACCAACAGTTCAAAACCAAACGTCTGACATTCTTGCATAAAATTATTATCAAAATCATTTTTGAAAGTGCCAGAGATGACGTCACCTGGTTGTTTCCTCCTACATTATCTTCTCAGGGAAACAGACAAACACTGGTTGAACAATGGTGCCACCTCCTGGTCGAGGTAATTATTATTCCATATGTAAATATAGTAAACTACTGATCTACCTTTGAAATGAGCCTCATCATCAGCAGATCTTAACTGCTTGGTTCAGTGATATTTTTTGGCAATATGGTTGTGAAATACAAAGATAATTTAATCAAAGAATTTATATCAAATATTACTGTTGCCCATAAAGTTGTAATATTTTGTTTTGGGACACAATCCTGTTTATTCCTGCCAGGTGAAATTAATTCATGCATAACATTTGTTTGACGCTATAAAAGACAAGATATTTGCAAATGATTCCAACTTTATGGGCAACCCTGTATATTACAATATTTACATATATTGTAATGTGTGAGAAAATGTTTCAGTACGAGTTATGCATGGGGTTATGGCGCTACAGGAGAGATTACAAGCAAGCTATCAAAATCATCTTCAAAGAGGCCAAAAACAGGACAGAGCTTTGCCTTGGTACCAATGGGCATGCCAGTCATACAACAGAGGAAAACGTCTTGTCCTGGTATGTCATCATAAAAGATACATCCTGTGTAGGAGCACATCTCAGTCCTGTCTTCCAGGTTATGGAAGGAGACCTCTCCCTTGTCGCAATCCACAAACACGCCAACTCTATGTTGCCTTTGCTTCAAGTGCAAGGGAGCGGTGCTGAAACGTTTAGCTAAGAGTGCGTCGTCTTCGTTGTAGAAGCCACAAAGTGTCCAGCCTCTGTCCCATGTGGGGGAAAAATGCCCGTCCCTTTCAGTGGCCTCTCTGATGACTCCCAAGAGCCAACCCTTACTCCCACTGACCTGCACTTCATAGTAGAACCTGCCTGAGGAATAACCCTCTTTCCCAAGCACGATGTGTTGATGTCGAAACCTTTTCTCGGGTAAAGCATGCAGAGACTGTGGGCCGTTCCCAATTCTCAGTTGTTTCCCATCCTCAGAGACCTCGAGACTGTTGTGGGCTGTGTCGGGGTCCAGAGTCACATCCACTGCATCCAACTGCTGGATCTTCATAGTCCTGTCTTCCAGGTTATAGAAGGAGACCTCTCCCTCGTCGCAATCCACAAACACGCCAACTCTATGTTGCCTTTGCTTCAAGTGCAGGGGAGCGGTGCTGAAACGTTTAGCTAAGAGTGCGTCGTCTTCGTTGTAGAAGCCACAAAGTGTCCAGCCTCTGTCCCATGTGGGGAAAAAATGCCCGTCCCTTTCAGTGGCCTCTCTGATGACTCCCAAGAGCCAACCCTTACTCCCACTGACCTGCACTTCATAGTAGAACCTGCCTGAGGAATAACCCTCTTTCCCAAGCACGATGTGTTGATGTCGAAACCTTTTCTCGGGTAAAACATGCAGAGACTGTGGGCTTTTCCCAATTCTCAGTTGTTTCCCATCCTCAGAGACCTCGAGTCTGTTGTGGGCTGTGTCGGGGTCCAGAGTCACATCCACTGCATCCAACTGCTGGATCTTCATCAGCCTGTCCTGAGGCGGAGTCCACACCTCTTTCACAAACCCATCCGTCATCAGCTTGGTGGCCTCACAACCATCGAACCTGACCTTGTGAATGAGCAACGGCATCTTATCACTGAGTGTCTTTTCCATCTGAGCCACTGCTTCTTTCACCATCCCCACATGCTGCCTGATGTCAGGGAGGTCTGGTGTAAATGGGGGGCTGGAGGGAGACAGAGGGTCCTCAGTGTGTGCAGGGAAGCAGAGAGACTGCCAGCTCTGAAGGATGCGGAGGTGGTCCCCTGTCTGCAAGAGTTGCTCCATTTCAGACCTTCTCCTCCTCAACTCAGCCACTTCCTGTTCCAGCTGTGTCACGTGGTCTTCAGTCTGCTTCTGTGCTGCTTTCTGCTTCTCCCGGATCACCTCAGTCAGCTGATCCTGGCTTCTCCGCTGAGAGACCGCCAGAGCAATGAAAACCTCAGCAATGCCTGCTATCTCTTTCTCCGCCGCTCTCTCGCTCTGTTCACCTGACTTTTTGATTTTCTCAATGCTCTTGGATTTAGTGTTTTCCCTCACCTTCATCTCTGACATCACATGGTCCAGCTGGACTTCCTTCTCTCTGAACGCGTCCTCCAACGGGACGGATTCGTGCGTTGCGTGGTCGTCTTTCGAGCACATGAAACAAACACAGATCTGCTCTTGGCGACAGAAGAACTCGAGCACCTTTTCGTGCTTCTTACACACCCTGTCCTCCAGGTTGGACACCGGGTCGATCAGCCGGTGCTTCTTAAATGTGTTGACTCTCTGATGAGGCTCCAGGTGAGGCCCGCAGTACGATGCCAAACACACCAGGCATGTCTTCTGGGCCTTGAGCTTCGGCCCACTGCAGATGTCACAGAGCACCTCCCCTGGTTTGGCAACAATGTCATCTTCTCCTGTCACCTCCTGCACCTTCATGCTTTTGAAAAGCTCCACTATATCCCTGAAGCATGTGTTGATGTGGAGCTGTGGTCTCCTGCGGAACTTCCTCATGCAGAGGGGACAGTGTACCGTGTTACGGCCGCCCCAGTACCCTGTGATACAAGTCTTGCAGTAGTTGTGTCCACACGAAATAGAGACGGGCTCGGTGAACACATTCAGACAGATTGAACACAGGAACTGCTCATCCCTCAGGAGGCTGCAGGCCGAGGCCATGTCTACACGAGAGGAAAGGGATGTCAAGATTAGGATTTCTTATTCACATTTCTGACAAAAATGTCCCTCCCAGAGGTGTGAGGTTGGATTCAATTTGTAACAGTTGCAGATTATATTCTTTGCAGTCATTTTTTGGTTAGTCTATGACACCTTTTGATTTCTCTTCCTGTAGAAAATTACCAACTGCAACGCCTGTGGTAGATTACGAGACGAAAGGGAAGGAGTTCAAAGTCCACGAAGAGACTGGTCGTTCATCATCAGTTTGGTCAATAAAACAAAAGGGTCATTCCGTGTCATTTCATCAAATGCTTCCCACCTGACCATCTCAGAATGTCCTGAAAAAATTCAAGTACAAAGACACACTTGTTAATAGGACAAATCCAAAATATTAGGTCTCTACTGTCAACAGTTTTCTCATGAAACATCATTGAATGAAGGGTAGTTTAGACGGTTTTTGGCATCATGCTCTGAAAAGCCATTTTTAAACATTTTTAAACGGAAATATCAGGGGTGTAGCTCAATGATAACCTAGTATGGTAGGTACTTAAAATGTGGCTTGTTGAAATAAAGTAGTACATTTGAAGAGTGGCTGAGCCCCCATTTTTTCAGATAAAAGACTTCTATCACTTCTGGCTCTATCTCTGGTGTTAGCTTAAACATTCTACAAAATATGGTCTCTCTAAGATGATTAGTTTCACAGATATTAAGGCTCAAAAATGGAAGTGAACACATCTTTGCCCAACTTCAGAGCCAAATTCCAAAAAACTGAGGTAGCCACATTTTAAGTACCTACCATACTAGGTTATCATTGAGCTACACCCCTGATATTTCACGTTTGGAGGCTATTAGTAACAGATATACTCTGTAAAAATGTTGAAGGCCACAGGTGAGATAGTTTTCCAGATATTGCTGTTTAAAAATGGCTTTTCAGAGCATGATGCCAAAAACCGTCTAAACTACCCTTCATTCAATGATGTTTCATGAGAAAACTATTGACAGTAGAGACCTAATATTTTGGATTTGTCCTATTAACAAGTGTGTCTTTGTACTTGCATTTGTTCAGGACATTCTGAGATGACCAGGTGGGAAGATTTTCAGAAATTTGATGAAATGACACGGAATGACCCAAAAGCTTTACGAATTTTAACATATGGCACTTGAAGAAAACAACATGCCACTCCTAAATGTCACAGTCAAACATCCCAGATAGTTTAGCATTGGGATCTGAGGTGGTCAAAAGTAACCGATTATCATTGTGACAATTTTCATGGACACAAGCTGTTTACAGCAAAGTACATGCTAAGCTGTTTACAGCAAAGTACATGCTAAGACAAATACACAGACTGCCCTTCCCTTATCACAGAGCACCAGGAAATGTTTGACATTTCAAAAAAGCCATCAGAACCCTTGGACTTTACCTGCTGAGATGCCTGTGGTGTCTGTGGAGAGTTAAGGCAAAGCTTCTGAGATGTGACGTTCACGAACGAACCAAATCTACTGAACGGCTCTTTAACACGAACGATGGGAACCGCGTCGCAGTGGTGAGCCGTTCGTTTTTTTTTTATCGCTGTCACGCTCCCTTCAAAGAGCCACAAATCCCATCTCTACTTCCTCTGAATTGTTGAGTTTCATTTCTCAGGAACTACACCGTCCCTCGACCCCTCCTCTTCCTGGAAAACGCTACCGAAGCTGCTGTGGTGCAATGCCATTACCAGCACTCTTTCTGTGAGGTTATGTGAATGAAAAACACATCTTAAACAACTGTTTAAAAAAACAAACACTAAAACTGCCCTAAAACATCAAGTGTATATTCAGTATAATAGAAAACTGAAATTATGTACCATGTTTTATTATCTGAACGATACCTCTCCTTTCTTCTTCATCTCCTGTGTTGTTAGCCAACGTGGAATCATTAGCGCAGCATTAAAACTGATCTAAAACAATGACGTAGACGAGCAAGTTGGTATAGAACTCGACCTCTGACCTTTCTGAGACGTGGCAAGCAGAAAGTCCTCTGACTTAATAAAGGCCCAAATGTTAAGAATCATAATATTTCATGCTCTTGTTTTTTTTTTTGTATTTTTAAAACTGCTATTTGATTTGTTTATTTGAGTGTTTGTCACATGAAGCTGATGTGAGATGAGGAATGCTTTTGTGATCCTGACTTCTCTCGACCATTAGATGCTGCTGTTGCCTAATTTTTAACCAAAGAACCCTTTGTCACACTCAGTACGTTTGATTTGTCATGTTAAATTCTGAAATGTCTCTGCAAATCAGTGAAGCCTTTTACTGGTGGCCTTCACATGTTTCATCATTGTATGAGAACAAAAGACAATGTCCATGAGCAAGGCACCAGACACCTCAACAGACCTCATTCAATGTGATCTGAGGAAACAAACAAAAAAAAAAAAAAGATCTGAGAAGGATTTTTTTAAGCAATGCACTTTTATTTATTTGTATTAATGATAAGTCACATATCACACAGTTATGGCGCTACAGGAGAGATTACAAGCAAGCTATCAAAATCATCTTCAAAGATGCCAAAAACAGGACAGAGATTTGCCTTGGTACCAAAGGGCATGCCAGTCATACAACAGAGGAGAGGGTTTTGTCCTGGTATGTCGTCATAAAAGATACATCCTCTGTAGGAGCACATCTCAGTCCTGTCTTCCAGGTTATAGAAGGAGACCTCTCCCTCGTCGCAATCCACAAAAACGCCAACTCTATGTTGCCTTTGCTTCAAGTGCAGGGGAGCGGTGCTGAAACGATTAGCTAAGAGTGCGTCGTCTTCGTTGTAGAAGCCACAAAGTGTCCAGCCTCTGTCCCATATGGGGAAAAAATGCCCGTCCCTTTCAGTGGCCTCTCTGATGACTCCCAAGAGCCAACCCTTACTCCCACTGATCTGCACTTCATAGTAGAACCTGCCTGAGGAATAACCCTGTTTCCCAAGCACGATGGGTTGATGTTGAAACCTTTTCTCGGGTAAAGCATGCAGAGACTGTGGGCCGTTCCCAATTCTCAGTTGTTTCCCATCCTCAGAGACCTCGAGACTGTTGTGGGCTGTGTCGGGGTCCAGAGTCACATCCACTGCATGTAACTGCTGGATCTTCATCAGCCTGTCCTGAGGCGGAGTCCACACCTCTTTAACAAACCCATCCGTCATCAGCTTGGTGGCCTCACAACCATCGAACCTGACCTTGTGAATGAGCAACGGCATCTTATCACTGAGTGTCTTTTCCATCTGAGCCACTGCTTCTTTCACCATCCCCACATGCTGCCTGATGTCAGGGAGGTCTGGTGTAAATGGGGGGCTGGAGGGAGACAGAGGGTCCTCAGTGTGTGCAGGGAAGCAGAGAGACTGCCAGCTCTGAAGGATGCGGAGGTGGTCCCCTGTCTGCAAGAGTTGTTCCATTTCAGACCTTCTCCTCCTCAACTCAGCCACTTCCTGTTCCAGCTGTGTCACGTGGTCTTCAATCTGCTTCTGTAGTGCTTTCTGCTTCTCCCGGATCACCTCAGTCAGCTGATCCTGGCTTCTCCGCTGAGAGACCGCCAGAGCAGTGAAAACCTCAGCAATGCCTGCTATCTCTTTCTCCGCCGCTCTCTCGCTCTGTTCACCTGACTGTTTGATTTTCTCAATGCTCTTGGATTTAGTGTTTTCCCTCATCTTCATCTCTGACATCACATGGTCCAGCTGGACTTCCTTCTCTCTGAACGCGTGCTCCAACGGGACGGATTCGTGCGCTGCATGGTCGTCTTTCGAGCACATGAAACAAACACAGATCTGGTCTTGGCGACAGAAGAACTCGAGCATCTTTTCGTGCTTCTTACACACCCTGTCCTCCAGGTTGGACACGGGGTCGATCAGCCGGTGCTTCTTAAATGTGTTGACTCTCTGATGAGGCTCCAGGTGAGGCCCGCAGTACGATGCCAAACACACCAGGCACGTCTTCTGGGCCTTGAGCTTCGGCCCACTGCAGATGTCACAGAGCACCTCCCCTGGTTTGGCAACGATGTCATCTTCTCCTGTCACCTCCTGCACCTTCATGCTTTTGAAAAGCTCCACCATATCCCTGAAGCATGTGTTGATGTGGAGCTGTGGTCTCCTGCGGAACTTCCTCATGCAGAGGGGACAGTGTACCGTGTTACGGCCGGCCCAGTACCTTGTGATACAAGTCTTGCAGTAGTTGTGTCCACACGAAATAGAGACGGGCTCGGTGAACACATTCAGACAGATTGAACACAGGAACTGCTCATCACTCAGGAGGCTGCAGGCCGAGGCCATGTCTACACAAGAGGAAAGGGATGTCAAGATTAGGATTTTTTATTCACATTTCTGACAAAAATGTCCCTCCCAGAGGTGTGAGGTTGGATTCAATTTGTAACAGTTGCAGATTATATTCTTTGCAGTCATTTTTTGGTTAGTCTATGACACCTTTTGATTTCTCTTCCTGTAGAAAATTACCAACTGCAACGCCTGTGGTAGATTACGAGACAAAAGGGAAGGAGTTCAAAGTCCATGAAGAGACTGGCTATAGTCGTTCATCATCAGTTTGGTCAATAAAACAAAAGGGTCATTCCGTGTCATTTCATCAAATGCTTCCCACCTGACCATCTCAGAATGTCCTGAAAAAATTCAAGTACAAAGACACACTTGTTAATAGGACAAATCCAAAATATTAGGTCTCTACTGTCAACAGTTTTCTCATGAAACATCATTGAATGAAGGCTAGTTTAGACGGTTTTTGGCATCATGCTCTGAAAAGCCATTTTTAAACGGCAATATCTGGAAAACTATCACACTTGTGGCCTTCAAAATTTCTACAGTGTATATCTGTTACTAATAGCCTCCAAACGTGAAATATCAGGGGTGTAGCTCAATGATAACCTAGTATGGTAGGTACTTAAAATGTGGCTTGTTGAAATAAAGTAGTACATTTGAAGAGTGGCTGAGCCCCCATTTTTTCAGATAAAAGACTTCTATCACTTCTGGCTCTATCTCTGGTGTTAGCTTAAACATTCTACAAAATATGGTCTCTCTAAGATGATTAGTTTCACAGATATAAAGGCTCAAAAATGGAAGTGAACACATCTTTGCCCAACTTCAGAGCCATATTCAAAAAAACTAGGTTATCATTGAGCTACACCCCTGATATTTCACGTTTGGAGGCTATTAGGCAACTAGGCAACTTTATTTGTATAGCACATTTCATACACAAGGCAGACTCAAAGTGCTTCACATCATAAAACAAAGTGAGAAGAAAAAAAAAGAATAGAAGAATAAAAAGAAAATAATACAAAATTTAAAAATGCATTACAGAAAGAAAAGAGAATAAAAACATATTTGCAATAATTAAAAACAGTGCAGACATTAAAAGATTTAGCAGAAAGCTATGGTGAACATAAAAGTTTTCAGTCTAGTTTTAAAAGTGGTCAGAGTTGGGGCAAGTCTTACATCTTCAGGAAGTTTATTCCAGCCATTTGTTGCATAGTGACTAAATGATGCTCTCCAGTGATTGTTGTTTACTCTGGGAATCACTAACAGATTGGTCTCAGAAGATCTTAGTGGTCTAGAAGTCTTATGTAGTGGGAGCATATCAGTGATATACTTCGGTCCTAGACCATGTAGTGATGTATATGTGAGCAGGAGGATTTTGAAATCAATCCTCTGACATACAGGGAGCCAATGTAAGGATTTAAGAATTGGTGTAATGTGCTCACATTTTTTGGTCTTTGTAAGAACTCTAGCAGCAGCGTTCTGAACAAGCTGTAGCTGCCTGACAGTTTTTTTTCGGAAGACCTGCAAGGAGACCATAACAGTAGTCTAGCCTACTAGTAATAAAGGCATGTACACGTTTTTCTAAGTCTTGAGCTGACATGAGCCCTCTAAGTCTTGCTACATTTTTGAGGTGATAGTAGGCTGATTTTGTTACTGATTTAATGTGACTGTCGAAATGTAAATCAGAATCCATAATAACCCCAAGATTTCTGGCTTTGTTTGAGGTTTTCAGGGACAGAGAGTGAAGGTGTTGAATTACTTTAAACCTTTCTTTTTTAGCACCAAAAACAATTATCTCAGTTTTGTCCTCATTTAGTTGTAGGAAGTTTTGGCACATCCAGTCTTTGACTTGCTCAATGCACTGGCACAGAAGATCTATGGGGCGATAGTCGTTTGGTGATACATAGATTTGGGTGTCATCGGCATAGCAATGGTGATCAATGTTATTATTTTGCATGATTTGTCCTAGTGGGAGCATGTAGATGTTGAATAAAGTTGGCCCCAAGATTGAACCTTGGGGGACTCCACACGTTACATTGGTAGGTTCTGATACAAAGTCGCCAATGGAAACAAAATAGTTCCTATCTTGTAGATATGACTTGAACCAGTTTAAGACTGTGCCTGAGAGCCCCACCCAGTTTTCCAACCTGTCCAAGAGTATTGAGTGGTCGACAGTGTCAAATGCAGCACTGAGGTCTAATAGCATTAATATTGAAGTTTTGCCAGAGTCTGTGTTAAGACGGATGTCATTTACAACTTTAATAAGGGCCGTCTCGGTGCTATGAAAAGGTTGAAATCCTGACTGGAAGTTGTTGTGGCAGCCAGTTGAAGCCAGGAAGTGATTTAGTTGTTGGAGGACAACTTTCTCAATTATTTTACTTATGAAGGGTAGATTTGAAATTGGTCTGTAGTTGTTGATAATAGAGGCATCTAGGCTCCGCTTTTTTAGAAGAGGTTTAATGACTGCAGTTTTGAAGGCCTTTGGGAAATTGCCTGATTGGATGGAGTTATTAACTATTTGCAATACGTCTATTGATAGGCAGTCAAAAACATTCTTAAAAAAGTTGGTAGGTAAAGCATCAAGGCAGCAGGTGGATGATTTTAGATTTGTCACCGTTTCCACAAGAGTTTTAGAGTCTATGGCATTAAAGCTTGCATGATTGCTGTGTTACTTTTGCCTGAACAGGGTGGTGATCAGATTTTTTTGTTTGAGATATTGATGGCGCGTCTGATGCCTTCAATTTTATTAGTATAAAAGAATGCAAACTGTAATGGGAATTTTGGATGTTTGTAATTTATAATCAGAATATTTGTCAGGCCAGACGTCGATCCGCATCTCCTCATCTGACTGTTATGCTATGACGAAAATGAATGCCTGTTTGTAGATGATATGAACATGAGTGCCACATTGACATAAGATAATTTCAGGACTATGACGCCTGTGTTCTGTAAATCTTGACCTTGCCTGTACATCTTGTCTTTGTAAGATAGGACATGATCCGTCCTTTGTCCATGGTTCCTCCTCCTTAAAAGGGAGATTGTTGTTAGACTCAGGGTGGTTCCTGCTGATTCTGAACCTTTGCATCAGAAGGCAGGGGTGAACAGTACTTTCTTCTGCAGATGAGAATACTTAGTGGAATAAACCTCGGAGAAAAAGCTGATCCTGGTTGTTGATCTTTATTGGGCAGATTCATTTTTCCACAACAAAACTCATTGCATTTCTGCGTGGAGTGGAGTTTAGCTGGTATTTGTGTTGGGGGGTTGGTCAGTCTGTCAACAGTTGCAAATAGGGTTTTCGCCTTATTAGTGTTGTTGTTTATGATATTGGAGAAGTATGTTTCTCTCGCACTTTTTAAGACTAAATTGTAGGCCCGGAGGCTCTCTTTATAGATGTCATGGTGAATATGAAGTTTAGTACTCCGCCAGATTCGTTCAGCCTTCCTGCACTCTCTTCTCCGGGCTGTCACAACAGCAGCTTTTCTCCAGGGTGCCTTTTGCTTACCAGAAATTGTTTTAACCGTAGCAGGTGCAATGACATCTATGACATTCAGAATTTTGGAATTAAAGATGTTTACAAGATCATCAGCATGACATGGGTTTAGAGGTGGTAACGAGGAAATGGCATTTTTAAAGAGTACATTGGCATGTTCATTGATGTACCGCTGTTTGACCTTATTTGATTCTGTTTGTGTGTCAGGAATGAAAGAAATATTAAAGAAAACACAGAAGTGATCAGACAATGAAGGATCAGTCACAAAAACATCAGAAACATGGAGACCTTTTGTGATAATCAGGTCCAGGGTGTGTCCCTTACAATGAGTAGCCTCTTTCACATGTTGAGAAAGGTCAAATGTGTCTAGAATATTAAAAAGTTCTTTTGCACCCTTGTCATTCAAATCATCAATATGAAAATTAAAGTCACCGGTTATAACTAGGCAGTCGAAATCAGTGGAGATGCTAGACAATAATTCAGTAAAATCATCGAAAAAATTTGACGAATATTTAGGTGGCCTGTAAATAATTAACAGGTGAACTCTGGGAGAGCATTTCAACACAGCACAAAGATATTCGAATGATGGAAAAACACCAAGTGACATCTGTTTCCCCTGAAATGTATTTTTAAATATAGCAGCAACCCCTCCACCTCTTTTCCCAGATCTACAAACATCAATAAAATTATAGTTGGGGGGTGCTGTCTCAATCAGAATGCTGGCACTGTTATTTTGTTCTAGCCATGTTTCAGTTAAAAACATAAAATCAAGTTTAGAAGTGGTAATAAAATCATTGACTAAAAATGATTTGTTATTAAGAGACCTAACATTTAGCAGACCCATCCTGATGGTGTTATTGACCGGCTTTGAGGTTGACTTTGATTTTGAGAGAACAGGAATGAGATTGTTTAGGTTAGCTGTGTGTTCAAGTTTCCCAATGTTTACTCTCTTAGTAGTCACAACAGGAATGCAGAAGGTGCCATATTTTGATGTAGGCGACCTTGGGTCCAGCTGATAATGCGGTCTACTGCTGAACCCTTTTCTGTCTCAGTAATATTCAGGGCTGCTGTCAGGGTGGGGAGGGGGTGGCCAAAAGGGAAGAGGTGGCCATAAGGGAAGAGTCTTGGAAGAGGGGGTCTTGGATTTTATTGACTTAGTTGCAGCCTTGGAAGAGGGGGTCTTGGGTTTTAGTGACTTAGTTGCAGCCTTGGAAGAGGGGGTCTTGGGTTTTGGTGACTTAGTTGCAGCCTTGGAAGAGGGGGTCTTGGGTTTTGGTGACTTAGTTGCAGCCTTGGGAGAGGGGGTCTGAGTAGGGCGGGGGGTAGGTGGGGGTAGCTCCTGGAATTCCAAGGGGGAGGAGGGGAGAGAAAGGTTTATTGGAGGGAGGGAGAATGACGAAGACCTGGATTGGGATTTGGGAGGGGTGGGGGAGGGATCCACATTCAGTCCTCCTTCGACGTTGTTGATAATCTGAGAAGGGCGGGGGGTAGGTGGGGGTAGCTCTTGGAACTCCAAGGGGGAGGAGGGGAGAGAAAGGTTTATTGGAGGGAGGGAGAATGACGAAGACCTGGATGGAGATTTGGGGGGGGTGGGGGAGGGATCCACATTCAGTCCCTCTTCGACGTTTCTGATAATCTGTGTTTCGTCTTCCCTCTTTGTTGGTTCCTCTCGTCTCTTGTCCTTGGCGACAGATGGATGACGCAGGCAGTAAGACATGTTGGTGATGAATAGCTTTGCCCCTAGCTTATTTAGGCAAAGTCCGTTTGTCTTAAAAAGATGCCTGCGGTCCCAGAAAAAGCGGAAATTGTCAATAAAATGCATTGGGCGAGCAAGAGATGCAGTTGAGAGCCATTTGTTGAGCCAAAACAGTCTACTGGTAAATGGCCTCATTTATATAGCGCTTTTCTCCAAAGCGCTTTACATGAATGACTGTCACTCACCCATTCACTCACACATTCACACACTGACGGCGGAGTCAACCACGCAGGGCGACAGCCAGCTCATCAGGAGCAATTGGGGTGAGGTGTCTTGCTCAGGGACACCAGGCACTCAGCTAGGAGGAGCCGAGGATCGAACCAGCAATCTTGCGGTTGCCAGCCGAACGCTCTACCTCCTGAGCTAAACCCCCCCCCCCCCCCTACTGAATGTCTCCGCTCCTCTCCCGGTCGGGGGCAGAGGGCCACTGATGAAAACCTCAGCATTCACAGAGCTGACTGTTTCAAAGAGTTTGTTGAAGTCCTCTCTCAACTCTCTTGATTGTTGTTTTTCAATGTCATTAAATCCAATGTGCAGAATGATATTTTTCAACAGCCACAATTTCCAGGATTCTTTTTTCCAAATCAGACACTGTATCCTTCGGAAAGCAGAGTACTTTGATGTTATTACTGCTTTTCATATCTTTTACAGAAAAGTCACCCACAATCAGATTTGCAGGCCCTGTTGTTAGCTTTCTCTGTGGCTTTAAGTTAGCAGGTCTTACCCTGCTGCGTGGTGGTGGGGGGTTATCCAGGCAATCAGAGGGGGATCCATGGTCCTGCAGCAGTGGAGCAAACCTGTTCTTTAGTTGAACAGTTGTTTGCTGGGGAGGTTTCTTGGTAGCTCTCCTCTCCCCAGCTGTCCGCTGCTGTGTCCTACGAGGCAGTGGGGTTGAGGAGGCGCTGTGCCTGGATGGAGATGGTAACGCAGGCCAGCCGGTCAGATCACAGATATCGGGGCGCTGGGTCCTGCCAGATATCCGTTCTCCCATGTCACAGGGAAATGGTCTTCTCTTTGGCTTTGCACCAAGTGTGTTCCAGGGAGGATTATCGCTGGTAGATTTATTACCGTGTACAGGATCCTCCCGTTTCTTCATAGCTTCATTATTGCTACTTAGCTGAGTTCTAGCATGCTCCTGTCCACTGTTTTGAGTCAGTGCTAGAGTGGTGTTGTTCCCACGAAGTCCATTCACTTCTACATTTACTTCTAACCGATTAATTTTTGTTTCCAGCAGTAAAATCTTCTGTAGGAGTTTATGGTAATCTTCCGTAGAGAAAGGAGGCATCTTCTGCTAATTACCTTTAGCAGGCTCAGGCTTATCTTGTTTAGTAGGCCTCCTCGCGTAGCGTTGAGGAAGTCGTAAAAATATTGAAAAATGACCGTTTTATCTCAAAGAAAATATAATCCCACTGGTTTTGTAAATATCCAGGAGCTGCTGCTATTTGTTTCTTATTGAGGAGAAGCAGATAGCAAAAAATAGCAGAAAATCGCAGGCAGGGGTGAGAGCAAAGAGGAAAAGCGTCTGCACTGTAGCAAAGCCGGAAGCAATAGTCCGGCAGATATACTCTGTAAAAATTTTGAAGGCCACAGGTGAGATAGTTTTCCAGATATTGCTGTTTAAAAATGGCTTTTCAGAGCATGATGCCAAAAACCGTCTAAACTACCCTTCATTCAATGATGTTTCATGAGAAAACTATTGACACTAGAGACCTAATATTTTGGATTTGTCCTATTAACAAGTGTGTCTTTGTACTTGAATTTTTTCAGGACATTCTGAGATGGCCAGGTGGGAAGATTTTCAGAAATTTGATGAAATGACACAGAATGACCCAAAAGCTTTACGAATTTTAACATATGGCACTTGAAGAAAACAACATGCCACTCCTAAATGTCACAGTCAAACATCCCAGATAGTTTAGCATTGGGATCTGAGGTGGTCAAAAAGTAACCGATTATCATTGTGACAATTTTCATGGACACAAGCTGTTACAGCAAAGTACATGCTAAGACAAATACACAGACTGCCCTTCCCTTATCACAGAGCACCAGGAAATATTTGACATTTCAAAAAAGCCATCAGAACCCTCGGACTTTACCTGCTGAGATGCCTGTGGTGTCTGTGGAGAGTTAAGGCAAAGCTTCCTCTTAGAGTTGTGACGTTCACGAACGAACCAAATCTACTGAACGGCTCTTTAACATGAACGATGGGAACCGCGTCGCAGTGGTGAGCCGTTCGTTTTTTGTTGTTGTTGTTTTTTTTATCGCTGTCACGCTCCCTTCAAAGAGCCATAAATCCCATCTCTACTTCCTCTGAATCGTTGAGTTTCATTTCTCAGGAACTACAACCTCCCTCGGCCCCTCCTCGTCCTGGAAAACGCTACCGAAGCTGCTGTGCTGCAACGCCATTGCCAGCACTCTTTCTGTGAGGTTATGTGAATGAAAAACACATCTTAAACAACTGTTTAAAAAAAACAACAAAAAAACACTAGAACTGCCCTAAAACATCAAGTGTATATTCAGTATAATAGAAAACTGAAATTATTTAACATGTTTTATTATCTGAACGATACCTCTCCTTTCTTCTTCATCTCCTGTGTTGTTAGCCAACGTGGAATCATTAGCGCAACATTAAAACTGATTCAAAACAATGACGTAGACGAGCAAGTTGGTATAGAACTCGACCTCTGACCTTACTGAGACGTGGCAAGCAGAAAGTCCTCTGTTTTAATAAAGGCCCAAATGTTAAGAATCATAATATTTCATGCTCTTGTTTTTTTTTTTTTGTATTTTTAAAACTGCTATTTGATTTGTTTATTTGAGTGTTTGTCACATGAAGCTGATGTGAGATGAGGAATGCTTTTGTGATCCTGACTTCTCTCGACCATTAGATGCTGCTGTTGCCTAATTTTTAACCAAAGAACCCTTTGTCACACTCAGTACGTTTGATTCGTCATGTTAAATTCTGGAATGTCTCTGCAAATCAGTGAAGCCTTTTACTGGTGGCCTTCACGTGTTTCATCATCGTATGAGAACAAAAGACAATGTCCATGAGCAAGGCACCAGACACCTCAACAGACCTCAATCAATGTGATCTGAGGAAACAAACAAAAAAAAAAAAGATCTGAGAAGGATTTTTTTAAGCAATGCACTTTTATTTATTTGTATTAATGATAAGTCACATATCACACAGTTATGGCGCTACAGGAGAGATTACAAGCAAGCTATCAAAATCATCTTCAAAGATGCCAAAAACAGGACAGAGCTTTGCCCTGCTACCAAAGGGCATGCCAGTCATACAACAGAGGAGAAGGTCTTGTCCTGGTATGTCATCATAAAAGATACATCCTCTGTAGGAGCACATCTCAGTCCTGTCTTCCAGGTTATGGAAGGAGACCTCTCCCTCGTCGCAATCCACAAACACACCAACTCTATGTTGCCTTTGCTTCAAGTGCAGGGGAGCGGTGCTGAAACGATTAGCTAAGAGTGCGTCGTCTTCGTTGTAGAAGCCACAAAGTGTCCAGCCTCTGTCCCATATGGGAAAAAAATGCCCGTCCCTTTCAGTGGCCTCTCTGATGACTCCCAAGAGCCAACCCTTACTCCCACTGACCTGCACTTCATAGTAGAACCTGCCTGAGGAATAACCCTCTTTCCCAAGCACAATGGGTTGATGTTGAAACCTTTTCTCGGGTAAAGCATGCAGAGACTGTGGGCCGTTCCCAATTCTCAGTTGTTTCCCATCCTCAGAGACCTCGAGTCTGGTGTGGGCTGTGTCGGGGTCCAGAGTCACATCCACTGCATGTAACTGCTGGATCTTCATCAGCCTGTCCTGAGGCGGAGTCCACACCTCTTTCACAAACCCATCCGTCATCAGCTTGGTGGCCTCACAACCATCGAACCTGACCTTGTGAATGAGCAACTGCATCTTATCACTGAGTGTCTTTTCCATCTGAGCCACTGCTTCTTTCACCATCCCCACATGCTGCCTGATGTCAGGGAGGTCTGGTGTAAATGGGGGGCTGGAGGGAGACAGAGGGTCCTCAGTGTGTGCAGGGAAGCAGAGAGACTGCCAGCTCTGAAGGATGCGGAGGTGGTCCCCTGTCTGCAAGAGTTGTTCCATTTCAGACCTTCTTCTCCTCAACTCAGCCACTTCCTGCTCCAGCTGTGTCACGTGGTCTTCAGTCTGCTTCTGTGCTGCTTTCTGCTTCTCCCGGATCACCTCAGTCAGCTGATCCTGGCTTCTCCGCTGAGAGACCGCCAGAGCAGTGAAAACCTCAGCAATGCCTGCTATCTCTTTCTCCGCCGCTCTCTCGCTCTGTTCACCTGACTGTTTGATTTTCTCAATGCTCCTGGATTTAGTGTTTTCCCTCATCTTCATCTCTGACATCACATGGTCCAGCTGGACTTCCTTCTCTCTGAACGCGTGCTCCAACGGGACGGATTCGTGTGTTGCGTGGTCTTCCTTCGAGCACATGAAACAAACACAGATCTGCTCTTGGCGACAGAAGAACTCGAGCAACTTTTTGTGCTTCTTACACACCCTGTCCTCCAGGTTGGACAACGGGTCGATCAGCAGGTGTTTCTTAAATGTGTTGACTCTCTGATGAGGCTCCAGGTGAGGCCCGCAGTACGATGCCAAACACACCAGGCACGTCTTCTGGGCCTTGAGCTTCGGCCCGCTGCAGATGTCACAGAGCACCACCCCTGGTTTGGCAACAATGTCATCTTCCTCCTTCACTTTCATGCTCATGAAAAGCTCCACCATATCCCTGAAGCATGTGTTGATGTGGAGCTGTGGTCTCCTACGGAACTTCCTCATGCAGAGGGGACAGTGTACCGGGTTACGGCCGGCCCAGTACCTTGTGATACAAGTCTTGCAGTAGTTGTGTCCACACGGAGTAGAGACGGGCTCGGTGAACACATTCAGACAGATTGAACACAGGAACTGCTCGTCACTCAGGAGGCTGCAGGCCGAGGCCATGTCTACACGAGAGGAAAGGGATGTCAAGATTAGGATTTTTTATTCACATTTCTGACAAAAATGTCCCTCCCAGAGGTGTGAGGTTGGATTCAATTTGTAACAGTTGCAGATTATATTCTTTGCACTCATTTTTTGGTTAGTCTATGACACTTTTTGATCTCTCTTCCTGTAGAAAATTACCAACTGCAACGCCTGTGGTAGATTACGAGACGAAAGGGAAGGAGTTCAAAGTCCACGAAGAGACTGGCTATAGTCGTTCATCATCAGTTTGCTCAATAAAACAAAAGCTTTACGAATTTTAACATATGGCACTTATAGAAAACAACATGCCACTCCTAAATGTCAAACATCCCAGATAGTTTAGCATTGGGATCTGAGGTGGTCAAAAGTAACCGATTATCATTGTGATAATTTTCATGGACACAAGCTGTTTAGAGCAAAGTACATGCTAAGACAAATACACAGACTGCCCTTCCCTTATCACAGAGCACCAGGAAATATTTGACTTTTGAAAATAGCCATCAGAACCCTTGGACTTTACCTGCTGAGATGCCTGTGGTATCTGTGGAGAGTTAAGGCAAAGCTAACTTCCTCTGAATCGTTGAGTTTCATTTCTCAGGAACTACACCCTCCCTCGGCCCCTCCTCTTCCTGTAAAACCAAAGCTGCTGTGGTGCAATGCCATTACCAGCACTCTTTCTGTGAGGTTATGTGAATGAAAAACACATCTTAAACAACTGTTAAAAAAAAAAAACACTAAAACTGCCCTAAAACATCAAGTGTATATTCAGTATAATAGAAAACTCAAATTATTTAACATGTTTTATTATCTGAACGATACCTCTCCTTTCTTCTTCATCTCCTGTGTTTTTAGCCAACGTGGAATCATTAGCGCAACATTAAAACTGATCTAAAACAATGACGTAGACGAGCAAGTTGGTATAGAACTCGACCTCTGACCTTACTGAGACGTGGCAAGCAGAAAGTCCTCTGTTTTAATAAAGGCCCAAATGTTAAGAATCATAATATTTCATGCTCTTGTTTTGTTTTTTTTGTATTTTTAAAACTGCTATTTGATTTGTTTATTTGAGTGTTTGTCACATGAAGCTGATGTGAGATGAGGAATGCTTTTGTGATCCTGACTTCTCTCGACCATTAGATGCTGCTGTTGCCTAATTTTTAACCAAAGAACCCTTTGTCACACTCAGTACGTTTGATTCGTCATGTTAAATTCTGGAATGTCTCTGCAAATCAGTGAAGCCTTTTACTGGTGGCCTTCACGTGTTTCATCATTGTATGAGAACAAAAGACAATGTCCATGAGCAAGGCACCAGACACCTCGACAGACCTCAATCAATGTGATCTGAGGAAACAAACAAAAAAAAAAAAGATCTGAGAAGGATTTTTTAAAGCAATGCACTTTTATTTATTTGTATTAATGATTAGTCACATACAGTGATCAGAACAAGAAACGATACGGATCCTGTGCTCACAATATACACTAAAATTCAAAGAAGGCCCAGATGAACAAGATTATTGATCCTGGTGTTCACTCATGTCACCTTTAAATTTGGTACATCCACACAGGCAATATAAACCCAGTTGAATTAATTTGATCACAGTAATACGTTGCTTTGTTCGACGTTTTTCTCGTTAACAATCATATAAGCCGGAGACAGCAGGCAATTATTCACATTTGAAAAGCTGAAAAAAATTGAATATTTTGGCATTTATGCATGAAAAAAGGATTCAAAAGATTAATCTATTATTAAAATGATTGATTACATTTCTGTAGATTGACTAATCGATAAATCTTAAACCTCTACAAGCAATTTTGAAAGCGATTGGCCATGTTTTATCTACACTGAGAAACAGACCAGAACGCTGGCTAAATGATGCAAAATAAGTGTTAAAATATTATACAACTAATCTGCCTTCTACCTTCTTCCCCAACTTTTAAATTAATCTCGTCGCCATCTGTCATCTTAAATCCTTGACGTTTTTGCATTATGCTGGACTGCAAAAAGATAAGAATGAAATCAAAATAATAATTTCTAAGTAATTTATATTACACTGACTTTTATTGCCCTTTTGTCATGTGTGATCTTACTACTGTTACCTTACCGTGGAACACGTTATCCCCTGTGGGGCCTTAAATTGTAGGGGCCACAGGAGTGATTACAAGCGTGTTGTCAGAATCATCATCAAAGATGGCTATAATAGGATACAGCTTTGGTCTGTTATTAAAGGTTGTGCCAGTCAGAAAATGCAGAATAGCTTTGAATGTTGATATGGTTTCCATGAAGGCACATCCTGTGAAGGAGTAGATCAGAGCTCTGGCGTCCACATCATAGAAGGAGACCTCTCCCTTCTCGTAATCAGCAAACACGCCAATTGTCTTGGGTTTTTGTAGGGGAGTGTTCATACCAGGAGCAGGAAAATAATTATCTCCGAAATTGTGTGATCCGAAAAGTGTCCAGCATCCGTTCCTAGGATCGGGAAAGAAAAGTGTCTCCCTGTCAACGGACTCTTTGGCCACTCCCAAGATCCAACCCTTACTCCTACTGATCTGAACTTCATAGTAGAACCGGCCTGAGGAAAAACCCTCTTTCCCAAGCACAAAGGCTTGATGTTTAAATCTTCTCCCGAATAAAATGGTAAGAGGTGGCAGACCTTCCCAAAATCTCAGTTGTTTCCCATCCTCAGAGACCGTGAGTCTGTTGTGGGCTGAGTAGGCGTCCAAAGTCACATCCACTGCATCCAACTGCTGGATCATCATCAGCTTGTCCTGAGGCGGAGTCCACACTTCTCCAGCTGAGAAGGGCTGCTCAGGGGCCTCACAACCATTGAACCTGACCTTGTGAATGAGCAACGGCATCTTATCACTGAGTGTCTTTTCCATCTGAGCCACTGCTTCTTTCACCATCCCCACATGCTGCCTGATGTCAGGGAGGTCTGGTGTAAATGGGGGGCTGGAGGGAGACAGAGGGTCCTCAGTGTGTGCAGGGAAGCAGAGAGACTGCCAGCTCTGAAGGATCCGGAGGTGGTCCCCTGTCTGCAAGAGTTGCTCCATTTCAGACCTTCTCCTCCTCAACTCAGCCACTTCCTGCTCCAGCTGTGTCACGTGGTCTTCAGTCTGCTTCTGTAGTGCTTTCTGCTTCTCCCGGATCACCTCAGTCAGCTGATGCTGGCCTCTCCGCTGAGAGACCGCCAGAGCAATGAAAACCTCAGCAATGCCTGCTATCTCTTTCTCCGCCGCTCTCTCGCTCTGTTCACCTGACTTTTTGATTTTCTCAATGCTCTTGGATTTAATGTTTTCCCTCATCTTCATCTCTGACGTCACATGATCCAGCTGGACTTCCTTCTCTCTGAACGCGTGCTCCAACGGGACGGATTCGTGCGTTGCGTGGTCTTCCTTCGAGCACATGAAACAAACACAGATCTGCTCTTGGCGACAGAAGAACTCGAGCACCTTTTCGTGCTTCTTACACACCCTGTCCTCCAGGTTGGACACGGGGTCGATCAGCAGGTGCTTCTTAAATGTGTTGACTCTCTGATGAGGCTCCAGGTGAGGCCCGCAGTACGATGCCAAACACACCAGGCACGTCTTCTCGGCCTTGAGCTTCGGCCCGCTGCAGATGTCACAGAGCACCTCCTCTGTTTTGGCAACGATGTCATCTTCCTCCTTCGCCTTCATGCTCTTGAAAAGCTCCACCATATCCCTGAAGCCTGTGTTGATGTGGAGCTGTGGTCTCTTGCGGAACTTCCTCATGCAGAGGGGACAGTGTACCGGGTTACGGCCTGCCCAGTACTTTGTGATACAAGTCTTGCAGTAGTTGTGTCCACACGGAGTAGAGACGGGCTCGGTGAACACATTCAGACAGATTGAACACAGGAACTGCTCGTCACTCAGGAGGCTGCAGGCCGAGGCCATGTCTACACGAGAGGAAAGGGATGTCAAGATTATACTTTTTCCATTTCAAACCCCCAAAATGTGTAAATAAAGTAGATTTTTTGGTATTCAAAATTCTTAATTCAATGGCATTCAACACAATATGCAGGTGGAGCATGAGGGCAGCATGCTGTGCCGAGGATTTCACTGATTACTATGGTATGGCCCTCATTGAGCCAAGCAGTTTCTGGCTACCTCAGTAGTTTTGTAGATCAATGAGCTTCACTTCATATAATAAACCAAATGAATGTAGTTTGTGAGACCTAACTTACACCTAATGACGATGCAGAACTAATCAGGTACCAATATACTGTATATCATGTATCTCAGTATGAGTTATTCCTCTTACAACGATGGAAGAGTGGTTACAGTCGCTAAAACAAATGCTTTGGGAATAGCATTGTGTCAGAGCGAAAATAAGCACTGATTCTAGAGTAATACATTTGAGCTCAACTATAAATACAATGTATAGAAAAAAATTAGAAATAAGATCATGACATTTGTACTAAGTCAACCTTATTAAATACAGGAAATACTGCTGATTCTGTCTGTCAAACACATCCAGACTGGAATCTTGATTATTGTCATATATTTACTTCTGGACACATGTAAATTATGATATTTAAGATTAGAGCATCAGGATACTTTACCTGCCGAGATGTCTGTGTTGTTGATTGTTGATTGTTGGGTTCTTTATTTAGAAATGCTCTTTCCTTTCTTTGGAAATAGTTCTTATAGACTGGTAACTCCAGTTCTAAGAATATATTGCTACACCCACCCCAACGGGCTTCACCATTGGCTAACCTCATCCAGGCTCCGCCTCCAACCTGACACAGAACCTTGCTTGCAGTCACCGCCCAAACAGCAAGTGGTAACCACACACAGTAAAACAACACATCCACTATAATTAAATCCAGCATTGAATTAAGAGACACGTCTCCCTGACTTTTCTTTATTTCCTGCAAAGTCAACCAACATGGAGTCATCACCATTAAACGACCACCAGGTTGGTTTAGAGCTCAACCTCTGACTTTTCTGTGACGGGGCAAGCAAAAAGAAACATTCTCCATCTCACTTAATGAAGTACCAAACATTCAAACTCATGTGTTTTCATTGTTGATTTGTTTTAATATTTCATTTCACTACGTATACATTGTGCTGTACATAGCTTTCAAAAGCAAATGTGTTACCCTTTATGGAGTAAATGAAAGCCGGATGCAGTATCTCAGTTAGACATCAAATGTTAGAGTCAATAATAAAGGCAAAAGGTCTATGAATGTTAAATGTTTGGGGGTATGTGTGTCTGTCTACAGGTGTAATAGTCAGCATGTCAGTGAATGCGCATCATGAGCCATGGGAAGTGTCCGGTTCGCTGCATGCCGAAGGTGCTGATGAAGAAGTTGAGGATGGTGGTGATGAAGACTATGATGCTCGTTACGTTGTTCAGGTAATCCAGACGTCTCTGCAGGGAGGAGTTGTTCAGATCCCGGCGGCCTGTGACGCACACACACACACACACACACACACACACACACACACACACACACACACACGCATGCACACACACCCACACCCACGCCCACACATACCCACACCCACACACACCCACACCCACACCCACCCACACCCACACACACCCACACACACGCACACACACATACCCACATATACAGAGAAAGAGAAGGTTCAAACCTCTGACACACTAAGTCTTCCCTTAAAATAAATGGACAAACACATTTGCAAACACATTTGCAAGCACATTTGCACCCCCCCCCCCCCCCACACACACACACACACACACACACACACCCACACTCCCTCCAGCTGACATCTAACATCCCCAATCAAATAATCATCAGCAAGAAGACACAATAAGCATTCTGTTAAATCACTACATTTATTCAGCTTTCTTGGGAAGAATGTCTGCGTACATATAACTTAATAATTATAATTATATTACTTCGTTTTTTTTTGTCTGATATAACCTTAAAATCACAAGTTTCTTCTTTAATGACATAAAACTCCAATATAATAAGGGGAGAACACATGAAAAGTGGTAAACACCAATAACGGCACACATGCAAAATATTTACACTAGCACATTATTATGAAATAATTCATATTTACAGATATTCAGTTGGTTAAAGTGAACATATTTTAGTTGGATTACAGTGTGAATCACATTTTAAGAGCCTGAATAATAAATAGGACGTGATGTTTGTAAATGAAATCCACTGAGTGCATGTGGTTGTGTGTGTGTTGTGTGTGTGTGTGTGTGTGCGTGTGTGTGAGTGCGTGTGTGTGTGTGTGTGTGTGTGTGTGTGTGTCAGAAGTGAAGTCGAGCCAGCAGCCAGCGGAAGAAGCCAGTCCTCTTGGAACCGAAGAAGCTGACGAAGAAGTTAACCACCGCGGTGACGAAGATGACGCCTGTGGCGAGGTTGTTCAGGTAGTCGAGTCGTTTCTGATTGGACACCACGTTCAGGTCCCTGCGAGCTACAACACACACACACACACACACACGGATAGACACACAAACACAATTTCAAACACTTCAAACATCCACGCACACCCACATTTTGTACAGACACACACACACATGAAGTCATCCAATCAAGGTTCAGTATCTTAAGGTAGTATTTCAAGAGTACAATACTCTTATTAACTCTTAATGAGCTTTTTTTTAACCGGTTGACAGAGCCAGGCTAGCTGGTTCCCCTTTTTCTTGTCTTTGTGCTGAACTAAGCTACTGGCTGTAGCTTCACAGACATAACAGTGGGCATTTGCTTCCATGCTGAATGCCAAACCGAACCCCCAATGTGAATGTGTTTCTGAGGGGAAAGTGTGCATTTTGTTCAGCAAAGTGCTTGGAATCATAAAGCTGCCTCAGTTCAAACGTTGGTACTCTGGTGGTAGAATCAGGAATGACAGGATGACTTTTCTGTCTCTTTGCACGACTCTACATACACGGTGTGTTTGGTTAGCCTATAGGATGAACCGCTGGAGCAGCCACCGCAGGAAGCAGCTGCGTTGCGTGCCGAAGGCGGCTTTGATGATGTTGACGATGAGGGTGAGGAAGACGATGCCGGTGGTCAGATTGTTCAGGAAGTTTAACAGCCGCTGCCAAGAGTGGAGGAGGGTCAGCTCACAGCGAGCTGCACGCACACACACACACACACACACACACATACATACATTACACACACACAGACACACACACGGACAGAAACACACACACACACACATCCAGTTGGTCCCCTGGTCTAAGCCATCCACACTGAATATAACCAGAGTACAGAAACACTGTAGTTGATTAGTCCTTTAAGTAAAACGATAAGTCCCACTCCTCTGTTTGTGTTTCAGTGTGTGTGTGTGTGTGTGTGTGTGTGTGTGTGTGCATAGTCTGGTCCCTTTCCACAATAGTCTACGCATCCTAATCATTCCCTCGGGTCAGAGACTCAGAAATGCATCCTGGCAAAGAGGCCGGTGCGCTCCATCCCGAAGACGGAGATGAAGATGTTGCTGACGAAGATGAGGGAGATGACGATGGTTGTGAAGTTGTTCATGGTGTCCAGCCGCTTCTGGTTGGCCTCTTCGTTGAGATCTCTCCGAGCTGCAACAATGTACACACACACACACACACACACACACACACACACCAAAAAATAACAGCAAAACAAAAAAGACAAACGATACAAAAACGACGCAGAGAAATATTCCATGTGATTTCCTTTTCGTGTTGCATATAAGAATAAATTCGGTTGCCGTTAACTATTTTGGCAAAGAAAGTGACCGGTCTTCAACCTGCACTGTGTATTTTCACACTAAATCAATAGTCAGTGTATTAGTGTGTTAATATATGATCGGTTAAAATGATGGGAGGATGGATCTCTGATTCCTTTGAAGCCGACTAACACCGTTATGTGATTGGCTCACCGATGATGATGATCAGGACTCCGGCCACAATCTGGAGCGCCAGGGAGAAAGAGATGAGTGTCAGGACAGCAGCGTAGTACCTGAGGAGGAGGAGAGAGAGACAAAAGTCATGCAAAACCACCCAACATTTCTACTCTGAAGTGACCCCTCTCTGCCGCTCACACACACTGCACCTGTATCCAGCTCCCTGTTCGATGACGGTCTTCATGTGTGTGATGTTCGCCAGGAACAGAGCGATGTCCAACATGCCCTCAGCTGCCGTCTTCTTGGTGGCATACAGGTTCATGTTCAGGTTTGAGGGCGAGCCTCCCTGAAAGACACATTACAGATCTCAGGTGGTCTTTCCCATCCTAATGCACAGCTTCTCCATGCGTTTCACTGGAATAAAATCTACGACCATCCTGTCTCGGATGCATGATGATTTTCCCAAAAGTGATTAATCTTCCCCTATGGTTATTTTGAAAGACAGAAGGCAGACAAGATGTGAATGAAATGAGAAAGAGAAGATATGGAGCAGAGAAGAAGAGACTCTCCAAAGTAACACAGCTGACATCTGACCAGTAGAGGGCAGCAAAGACCAAGAATGCCATCATAGGATACTGTCGGAATAAAAAAAAACCCTCATCTGTCTGATAAAATGAAGATGACGATTTTAGTTTTATAATAGTAGTATCCTCTGACTAATTCCAAGCCAGAAATGTGATTAATGGGAGCGTCACTGTAATACAGATGTTGATTTAATCTGACAGTCATTTTTAGGATCTATCAAAACATAACGCTACATAACAATTACACTCGACATACATCATTATAATTGCAATATTTTGACAAGCATTTCTCTTATTTGGCAGCGAAGAAAGATTTTTTTTTCTTTCTCATCGCTCATGTCACATAAAACTCTAATTGCAGCTTGTTTTCCAGTGATTTAGAATGATACACTTTGTTGCACATGAGATATTTTAGCAATGTTTGAAAGTATTCCTATTCCCCAAGACAACAACCCTTTAACACCGTAATACAACACCTTCATTCTTGACTCACAGCACATGTCGGGGAGTAACATTTGCTAGCTCTAATTAGCGCTCTGCTACACGGGCTGCCCATATTGGATTACTTAACACTGAGCTATAGATTAAAGCATTCTGTCCGCAAATGGCTCCTTTCCCCCCCGACCGGTGTGTCAGCGCAGTTTGAAACAGAGCAGTGTTTTTCTTTAGGCTCCCACAGCAACAGAGATGTGTTGAGTGGAGACGGAGAGAGAGAGAGAGATCACATGTGTGAAGCCAATCACGTCGGGACGCTGGGGACACATTCTGCTTCGTGACCTCACTCGGCTGTAATGTGCTGCGCCGCTCCAAAGTAAGCAGAGCGTCGACACTGTGCATGTACAGTAATGGTTGGACGCTGCAGCTTCGAGTGTTTGGACGACGCTGCATGCAGACGTTCGACGCACGGCGAGATCACGTGGTTTCTTCCTTATCGGACGATCTTGCAAAAACTTGCGCGCCAATAGCGCCAATGGTGCAGAAATGTGGCAACCTTTGGCAACAAATATCTTCCACTGACAACGTTCACATGAGGTCTGCTTCTTATGGTAACGCTGCTTTGATATCTGGAACAAGATGTTGATCTCACATGGTTTTGGATTCTTCGATTGCCCCGAAACCAGAACCAAAACAAACTCTTCGTAAGAGGAAAAGTATGCGTGCGTTTTTTTTTTTTTCGGCTAACCTGCGCCTTGCACTTCCTCCAAATCTCGACTAATCCCAGGGTTTGATTTGAAGTCTAAGTAAGCCTATTTCTGCGAATGGCAACTTATTGCGATGCCGTGATCTCCATCACACGAGTCCATGTGCGATGTCTTTATTTCATATTTTCACACAGTACAGCTTGATCCAGCCTGGGTTAATCTCCAAGAAGGTATGAAGCAATTCCTAGAACTGTAAAGACTGTCAAAACACTACGAACACGTGTACCATGCCCTTTTGAATGTTATTTTTTTTCTTTCTGAGGGTGTGTGAGCGACTGAGAGAAGGGGAACTGCTAGATAAATAAAGAGAAAGACACAGAGAGGCATGAGGAAGTGAAAACGAGAAAAAGCATGCATATGTACTGGCCCGTTTCCATCTTTTTTTCTCCTTTGGGTCTCATGTGGTCGCACTTTATCAACATCAGCTTTGGGCAAGGCGCCAACACACACACTCGCAGTCACTCACCCACACATACATCACAATCAAAACATTGGAGTGGCCTACATACGGTTTTACGGGCTATGTGCGTTCACTTAGTAAATCGTACCGACTGGTGCTTAGTCTGAATTTATTTGGATTCATGAAGTTCTTATTTCTCCATTTGTTCCGGCAAGCGGAGGAGGATGGATCCTTATTTATTTAGAAGAAGTGATCAGCAGGGTTACACACGTTTATCCTCAGAAGCTGTGAACGGGATGCTGGCCTCATGAATGTCTAGGGTCGACGACCTGGCTCAGGGGAAATGTTTCCTTTTCGTTTTCTTAGCTCGTCGGCGAGGAACCTTCAATTACAACTTATTATTCTAATCATCCAACATCTGCTCATTATTAAGGGTTCGACAGATACAGTAGTTTGTCCAGTCATTTGCTCTGCTGCAGATTTGGAGGTTTCTCTCTGAGGATTTACTTAACCGGAGTCTTTAAAATGACTATAAGTCTTTATTTTCATTGCTTATTGATTAAATATTAAAAAATACTGCAGCTGCACTAGATGACTCTTGCCCACCGACAATAAAAGATGAATTGTGGAAAATAGAAACCTCCAAAGAATCTCTATGTGTTCATGCATCATGTGCTTTATGTGGGAATATATGATGTTATAGCCCACTGTTTTTGAATTCACTTCAGCCTTGTGGTTGGAAACCGACCTACTGTTGAAACAAGGATATAGTCATAAAAAAAGAAAAAAACTGTTATCAGCCAGACTCATAAATCAAAGCATTGGAAGCATTAAAGTTATGATCTGGCGGTGGCGGTGGATGAAAAGTCAATTTGTCCCAAGGGTGATATGAATGAATGATGGGAATCTCATTTGGTGGCAATCCATCCAACACACCGATCCCTGGAGCGACGTCGATAACTTGGCTCAAAACACAGGAACAATGTTTGGCTGACTATGAAAGGCGAGGTTAAGAGTGTCAATTACTACAAATATTAATAATAATAATGAATAAGTCAAATGTACACATACGTTTTCCCAGTGGGTTTTATGGACGTATGATATTTATAAAGTTAACGCCTGTAAAATGTCCATTCCTGAAATTCACTGATGCACAAAAGCTGGGTACAGGAAGATATCCCATAATGTACACACAGCCGGCCATACTCAAAACACCTTCTAGGATATGAACATCTACAGGTGTGCACATTTTTCTATACGCAAAAACACTTCTAACTGCACAAAATCGCACACAGATATACACCAGACCACGTGGGAGACCCCCTCCCGACTTCACAGGAAGTGCTCCTCCCCTGGGCTCCTATTGGTTGCCTTTACAGCCAATGGGAAGGGAGGTCCAACTAGGAGTGGAGCTCTGGTTTTCTTTCAGTTTCTTATATTTACTCTCAGTCCGTCTCTCCATTGCTCTGTCGGTCTGTCTGTCTCACCGCCCGCATATTTGACTGGTTTCTTTCTTTCTTTTTTTTTCTTCTGCATTTTTTTCAAAGTGCTCTCTGCCTGAAGGCATCATCTTTCTGTATGTTTTTTTATGTAACTGCCATTTAGGGGCGAGGGAGCTTAAAGAAAGCAGAAAAGCAGATGAAGATTGACAGATAGTGACACAAAGAAGAGGAGTCAGCATGAAAGGGAGAGGCCGACAAAGAGATGAGAGATGAGATGAGTCACAAGCGAACAGACCACATCACTGTTAATGGCGTCTTTTAAAACATAGTGTATACAATACAATAATATGTCTCCGCCATTTAAAAAGTTAGCAAACTGTGATCCCCCCATGTGTCTCTATCCGCTGCGGGTCAGCTACACATTTAGCTGTGTTATAACTAGCGGCCTCTGTTGACAGGGTGTTAAGAGTAGTGAGATTGGCAGTCGATGGCAGAGTAAAAAAACAGGCAATAAAAGATTTGTTGAAAAAGTGTGAACTGCCGGGGATCCTTGAGCATGCAGGCAAACAATATTATGCAGTTTGCTGCAAGATTAACTGTGGAAAGACACAGAGGTGCACACTCACTCACTCACACATGTGAATGATCGCATGATCCTCTTGGTAATGACAACGAGTGTTTCCTCTTTGTTTAACATACTATTAGAGGGATTTGCCTGAAAACGCACCTTAAAGAAAACATCACCCAGGTTTGAATGGACCACCGAGTGTCAGCCAAACATCACCTCCTGGCGTTTTGTGTTTTTGTTTGTCTAAGGGGTCAGTGTGTGAAATGCTCATGCTTCAGGTTACTTGTTTGTCCGTGTGTGTGTGTGTGTGTTGCTGATGATAGGAAAAGGGCGGCGGGCACGTCAGTGAAAAGACTGATTATGTTTAGAGACAAACAAGCAGTGGATGCAACTCAACACATGCACACGCACAGACCAGGTTGGAGTCAAAACATTTATTAGGTGAACTTTGACATGGGAAAAAAAAACAGGAAGGAGGCTGTTATCTACACACACACACGCACACGCACACACATGTATTTACTGGCCTGTAATTAACTTGGATGAGAAAAAACACCCTGAACTTGTTTGGGTGTGTGTGTGTGTGTGTGTGTGCCTTTATCTGAGGACGATGCTGTTCTTTACGTTTGGGTCGGAAATGTGTTTCCATCCTAACGAGGAAATAAGTCAGTAAGTAAAAACCCAAAGGCGGTCACTAATGTTGCTTTTGAGAGTCTCTCTAACAAAACGTAACCCCGCTGAGTCCTTCATGTCACAGCTGAGTGAAGCCACATGTCATTTTACTGTCACACACCTCTTCGTCCTATTTGATCCTTCCCGTCTTCCCTTTCGTGTTTACTATCACATAAACCATCACGTTCTTCTCGACGCTTACTTCCTTCCTGCGTTCTGCTTTGATGGACGGGTAGAAAGGCCTAAAGGGTGACGCCGACGGGGAATTTGAATGACAAAATAAATTAAGTTCAAACCAGTTTGTAATTGGCAGGAGATAAAGGAACCAGTGGGTATTTGTGCAAATTACGTAATTATAGTACTTTCAGCACTATTTCTGGTTTCAATAAAAGTAAAAAGTCGCATTTATTAATATATCTCTTACTCTATTGCAAAACAAATCTCCCAAACTAGCACACGATTTAAAAAAAAGAAAAAAACTGTTGAGGAAATGAAAAGACAGCATGCCAGCATCGACATTGAAACCACACTGCACACAACAACACAAAGTAGACGGAATTAGAATACAATAAAAACAGATTAAAACCCCTTATAATGTACGTGACACATGGAGTAACTGTTGCATTTGACCACATGAGAGTGCATTCGTGAGCGTGTGTCTGCTTTTGGATCTGCCATCTGTGAGATGGACGGTGATCTAATATCAGTTGCCTCCGTGCATTCCTGACCATAACCACACAGCGTCATAGAGTTTCTCATATGACTCCACCAGCTGGCCCCTCCGGCCCCACAGGGACATCCTACGGAAACCTGACAAAGGGTCGCACTTCCAACTGGCATGGCAGCTTCATATATATATATATATATTTAATGTTATATGTTTTGACATGTATAAAAACACATAATATCTATTTATTAAGATAAACTGATATATATCTTGCTATATAAATTACTAGATCACCTTTGACAATTGAATCTCAGCATTTAAAAGATTGCGTCAACATGATTGGTTGTCATTGCAACAACAATCAGAAAGTAATCACCTCTGGGTCCGCAGCCATTCTCAACAAAAAGAGGTGTCAAGGGGCAAGAGGTCGAGCCAAAAAGGTCAAGCGCACTCGCTTTCGGTTTAACCTCCAGCACGGTGATTGAGATGATTATGATTATTGGCTTGTTTTCAATCTGTCCCGTTGATCGTCTTTCTCCGTCCGTGTCGGATGTTATGAAAACCAATGAAATGATGTTCAAAGCTCTGAAAATAAGACCCACGTTGTAAAAAAGGCAACTTGTTGTTTAAAGCAGGTATTTGGTCTTTGGGTCAAAATATACTAATCTAATAAATTGCCACTCTGTCTAGGAAACAGCTGTCTACATCACGAGGCGGACTTGAACAATTGCTACAGGTGCGTGTGTGTGTGTGTGTGTGTGTGTGTGTGTGTGTGTGTGAAGAAGTCCATAAACAGCTGGTTCTCCTTTGACGTCAGACACAACGTCTGTCGGCTTCTGTTGCGCACGGTTAAAGCATCCTTTGGCATCCTAAATACGCTTGAATAAATGTGCACCAGATGTGTGTGTGTGGTGTGTGTGTGTGTGGTGTGCGTGTACCAGGTGGGTATGGGTGTGTTTCACATGCCAGTAGTTTGCCATGGCAACATGGCAGCAAAACACACACACACAACTGAAGTGGCTACTTGGGTTAACGTCGGCGTTGACGAGCAGGAATGGCGAGTATTCTTTGCGCCGCTTCCTTTAAAAGCTAGTTCACACAACATGAAAATGTTATTTCGGGCTCAGAGAGTCAGAAACGTTAGAAAGAGAACATTAATAATAATATTTTTGGAATATTTTGACGGATGCTTCGGTGTCATGGTGAAGGTCTGAATGTGGTCCAGTTGGGAGTCCCTGTGCTGAGCTAAGCTAAACACTTCCTGGACCAATCTCTCTCTGCTTAATGCACAAGGATGTTATTCATCCTAAAATATTTAGAAATGTACTCCTTTAAGTTACTTTTTCTTTAAGAAACTTCGCTCACACACACCCAAAACTGGGTCTTCACTCTAAAATGAATTTACGTTATGAAGACATGCAATTCTCCCCATCTGTTCTCAAAAAAGGTGATTCCCCGCAATGTGAGTGTGTTAACAGATTTATGTCCCCACGTGACAGGTAAAACACACACACATGCATAAAGTTCATTGAGGCAATACAATACAAATGTGCTTTACACAATAGCATGTAAAAAAAGAGAAAATAAAAGCCTCTGTCCAGCCCGGGGTGATTTGTGGAGCTGTTAAAATCTACTACTCATTGTTGAGTGTTTGCTTGAAGTTTTTATCTCTGGGAGGGCATGTTTGGAAAGTGGACGGTCCGATGTGAAAAGACTCTTTATGGGGACGGAGACGTCAGCAGTAGCTGGAATTCCTTGTTTCTTTTGTGGTGTTTAACCTGTCATAAAAAGGTGCGTGTGTGCTCTCCGTGAACCGGAGGGTCGTAAATACTGCAAATAACCTGTTGCTAAAAAGAGAAAAATGCATGCCACTAATTTTGCAGCAATAAATCAGAGATAATAGCAATGACACAATGTCTCGCCATCATTCTTCCAAGACGACAGCGAGGTTACTGAAGGATCATTCTGGGTGGGGAGGGGTTTGCTCCTGCAGGGGGCTGGTTGCAGACCTTCCCTTTGAAGGAATGTTATCTCGACTCAACGTGCCACTCCGGGTCACTTTGAGAGGTTAAAACGAGGAATATTCGTAAAACACTTCTTGTGAAACAGAAGCTTATCTGTGCTCTCAAAGCAGCGATGCTAACCTGGAAATCTACTTTACAGTAAGATTAAACAGGAGTTGGTGGTCGCAGTCTGTTGATTTAGTGAAGTGTAGGTATGGGAACAAAATGCACCGAAGCATTGCAAACAGCAACAAACTTGTCGGATCCTTTAATGTCATGAGGCGTGTAAGCCTTAAAGTATAGAGTATCAAACACTGTGATTCCACAGCGTGTCCCAACAGTGTTTGTGGGTTCGACGGAATCATAATTCATTGATCCGAAGAGTGAGCCAAAACAAACAAGGGCGTGTGGGGAGGAGGAAGTGTACACAATGTATACCGTGCTGTGAATGAGTCGGGCCCTCGGGGTGCGAAGAAGTTTAACGCAAAGGACGGAAAACGATAAAAGAATGACACTTTAACGTGTCACTCTCTCTCTTTCTCAATCGACTCCACAGATGAGCCTGTTTGGAGTTTTGGATTTTCAGGACCCGGGCCACGGTTTGACGTCACAGGACATTCCTCGCGGCGGTTTCCTGCCTTTTAACGGGCTCGGCCTTCATCACCATCCACAACACATGCTTCCTTCCTCTGTGTTTTGGGTTGCGTGTGGGTAATACTTGCTTCCCCAGTTCCACGAATGCGGCTGTTTTTGTGCCAGAAGCTGCATCCCAAAACTCGAAGCACTTAAAGAGACAGACAGATAGAGACACGACTGGTTTGAAAACATGTGTTCCGCCTAAAAGTGAAACACAGCGTGTGGAAAGATTTCAACTCTGTATCATCAAGAGATCAATTCTACTTCAGCCTTCAAGGATCTTTTATTGATTTTTGTCCGAGGTCAGAAAATGACTGAAAGCAATCTCAGCCTTTTCACACTTTTAAGAGAAAGGCAGCTCTGCAGTTTGAAATCCTAATGTGCCCACATACAGTAAATGACATGGTGTGGAATAGATATTTAAAGTAACCCGACCCGGCCTCTAGAGACCGCCGAACTGCATCCGGACACACTAAACACACACCTACAGCGTGCACATCTTGTTTGTGCTTCAGAAGCTGGGATGCCGGCTCAACCAGTCAGATATGAGCCGCTATGCAGCGAGGTCACGGCCTCTCTGGCTTCCCTTAACTCTGCTGCTGTGTGCACGTCTCATTAGCCTAAAACATAAGCCGCGTGACTTGCACGAGCAAACATTTGCATATGCGACTGTCCACATTTGCTCAGTGAACATACAGCAATGCAGGAGCCTATGCACACACACACACACACAGTTCATTTAGCATAGTAATATAAAACCATAGCCTGCAATAACTGTGTGAACAATGAGGTGATACAAGTTGTACAGTGCATAGTTGAGGTTTATGTCCTGTAAACACGGTAAAAAACTGGATTTTATCAGCACGCGCGCCCGAAGAAAACTGGAAAATCAATCTGCCCGGTAACCACAAGAGTTATTATTGCTGTGGCAATGTGGTAATGATCAACGTGGATCTCAGACCCTCTCTGATCAAAGCTGCTCCGACAGCCACTCGTGTAGTTTCAGACAGCCACAAGAACGCAGTTCGAGTGTTTAATCATCGCGATGGAAGTTTCCCACTGAGACGAACCCCTCGGCGTCCAACGCCACGTATCGCAAACATACGTACGGCACATCCTCTGTGACCATGCTCACAAAGTACAGCGGAGGTTGATGGGAATGCCGTGCACTTTTTTATAAATGAGTATTAAAACGAAATGCAGTTTTACCATGAAGGTGCTACATGAAAACCAACTTTATTGCACTACATCCTCTGGGGACCATGAATGTCTGAACCAAATTTCACAGCAATTCATTGAAGATATTTCAATACATAATAAACATATTAACCTGCTGGCGTGACGAGAGGTAAAGCCAGAGGAGAATGAAGTCACTGTATCCTCTGGGGACCTTGAATATATGCAGCAAATTCCATGGCAATGCATCCAGTAGTTGGAATTTGTTTTTCTTTATCAATGTTTATTTATTATTATTTCAAATGTTAACGACAGACTGTGTGTGTGTGTGTCTGTGTGTGTCTGTGTGCGTGTGTGTGTGTGTGTGGTTCTGAGAAGAGGTGAATGGCTATTTGTCTAAGAAAATGTATCGCTGTTTGCTTTCACTGAAGAGGTCAAAGGGCATGCATATATCCCAGCAACACAAACACAAACATCAAGTCACAAACATAAATGTAATGTATCCTTAAAGGTGACTAAACCTCAGGCGGGGCATTTATTTAGCTCCCCAGAGGCTCCTAAAGATGATGTATATGTTTGCACAGAGCAGGCTTATTTAGACAGAAAAAAAAGAAATACCATGAAGCATTTTATGTGTCCGGTCAGGGGGGAAGTTTTAAAGTACAACGTGGGAGATAAGAGGTTTTTAAAGTAGGAGCCGATGCAGAGTAAAGCATATGGTAGTGTTGGGTTTAAAAAAAAAAGATGCTAATTACTGCTAATTAGCGATTTCATAGCCAACATTTCTTTTAAATGCCTAACAATTTTCTGTCCCAAACTAGAGCTGACATTCCCCCTGCCTTTTAAAAACACGTCTGACATTTTCTTTTTTTAGAATATCATATAAAATGTGTGTATAAATATGCACTGATTTGAAACTCGAGTGTTCGCGGTCGATGCCTTCGTGGTTTTCACACAGAGGACGTTAATAACAGAGGGGCCTTTTGTTTCGCTGTTAGCGTGATCTCATTGTGTTGAAATCAACAATAGTCCCATGAGCACCACGGGCACCGGGGGGACATCGGCGACGGAGACTGGATGAGGTAAGACAGAACCTCGCCCACCTCCTACGCCCTCCCCCCCTCCATCACTCCTGCCTGCTCCCACTCAGCACATTTACAATCACAGATGACCTCACGCAGCTACAGCAACATCCAACACACACACACATGATGACCCATGCACTCATGCTGGAGAGGAGGAAAACAAGAGCGAGGACTTTATTTACCTTTAGATTCACATAAACACACACATACATCCACGCCTGCGTCTGTGTGTGTCCAATTAGCTTATATTTCTTGTTTTCCACAAGTTGCCCCCCAGTCACATGATCAAATAGAGACTTGGCATTGGACATCATACTTATTACCCAGCAATCACCGCTGCATACGACTAAATTAGAGTAGCGTGTTCCTCCAATAGAAAAAGCTGCAGATTCCAAGTCTAGGACCTATTTTTTGCAAAAGCCTACTGACTCCAGTGTAAATGCTTGTTTAATAAATATTGTTTTACCACTTTAAGTTGATATAATCTTAATAATGTTATGTCTTTTGATTTTTCTAGTTATCTCTCAGGAGTCAGGCGGAGAGCTTTTGTCGCCCTCCGCTGCACAAACAGGGAGGCAGTTCACAAAGGTGAAGTTACGCAACGTTACTTTTTTTTAAACCCAAACCGCCATCTTTTATTTCCTGAACAAAATAGTTTGGCGGCGGTGGCGGTGCATCACCTAACACATTACGCGGCACCACCGCGTGATGAGGTGCTAAGTGAGCTATTTCTGTGCGGCGGATAGAAAGTAGTATTTGGGTGAAATAAAACTGGTGTCGGAGAAATGTGGTCCTGCAGCCTCCTCTATTGCAGGAAGGAGAAACTGCTCGTTTCATTGCATCGTTTTTCTTACTTTATTCATAGTTTTTATGGTTTGCGTAAAAAACTAGCGTGCCATTTTGTTATGGCTTGCTTCTGACAATTTTACAAACCATGACGGAGACGCGTTTTTTTCAGAGACCGAATGTGAGCTCATCTCTTATCATGGACATCCTTTCAAAGTGAGCCACTCTGATTGGCCTCCATTTATCTAATTGCAATAATGCAAGACTTTTATACGACTTTTACCCCCAACACACACACACACACACACACACACACACACACACACACACACACACACACACACACACACACAGGCACACACACACACGCACACACAGCCTTTAAAGCCTTGTATATGTTCAAGTTTATGTCTATTCCTACATGTTTGGCTGTGATCCAAACACAGCACACGATTCACGACCGCAGAGTCGCCGGACAACATACGACTCTCAGGAAAATGAATGCATCTTTATGAAAATAAAAACCATTTAACAGCTACATGCGATTACACGCTGGACATAAAAAGCTACAAGGAAAGCATGCGAATAGTCTGATTTATGCTGCAGTGAACTTGGATTGAGAAGTCTGGTGTTTATTTTTGTGATTTATGTGTGTGTGTGAGAGAGAGAGAGGGAGAGAGAGAGAGAGAGAGAGAGAGAGAGAGAGTGAGTTAGTGTTGGGAGTTACAGAGGGGGTTTCCTGTTCTTTCTTGGGAAGTAGGAGTGGGACAAGTGGATGAGGAACAATAGTCTGACACTAGCTCTATATACGTCCTAAGCCGCTGATTTATTCTCTGTGTAATATTCAGCTTGAGGTTTCAAGGCTGATCGTTTGGTTAGGTTGACGGATAATGTCTTCAGGAAACGTATCACGCCGAGTTTCACTGAAAACAACGTTTAAGGAGGTGCTGGAGTCAAGTTGTTAAATCCTGCTCAAGTGGAGGTAGAGAAGCAGACAGTTTTCTGAAAAGGAGAGAGAGACTGGTGTGTGTGTGTGTGTGTGTGTGTGTGTGTGTGTGTGTGTGTGTGTGTGTGTGTGTGTGTGTGTGTGTGTGTGTGTGATCGTCTAAACCAGAGATCTTCAAACTAGGGTCTGGGACCCCTAGGGGGTCCGCAGAGTTACTGCATAGGGTCCCCGAAATGATTTGATCCCAAGCATTTTTCTTCCAAAAGTGTAAAAATGTCCAGAAATACACCTTAACATGAACACAACCTATAATAAGCACATGTAAACTTCCTGTTTGTTTCATATAATGTTGAGAAATTACGATGTAGAAATGCCAAAATAGAATTAAATTATGAATCTATCAACAATTATTATTTTAATGACTTAGCATTGTATACATACATCATTACAAAGTATTGTTATACATGGCACAATAGGCTGCTAATGGAACATTATATGATATGTAACAGGGGTCCCTCCACCGGGTCACTATAAGCCTTGGGGGTCCTTGGCCTGAAAACGCTGAAGACCTGTGGTCTAAACGTTTCTATTGTCTCATCTGGTATCACTCAACATATCATCATCATTTTTGCAGACGCAGAAACCTTCTAAGAATCTGTTCACATTTCAGCACACGCACACACATGGCAGCGAACTGGGGCTTCGGTCCCGTACAGCTGTTTCAGATTCAAACCAAGACGCCTGTCATTTCCCCCGCAAAAAAAATTAAAAGAAAACACACACTTCCCCCCTGAGACAACGAAGAACAACCGTCAACAAAAGAATGGGAGACTTGGAATCGGACAAAGGAGATAAAAAATAAAGCAGAAAGAAACATATGAATATTCACCTGTAAAGCACACACATACCAGTCAGACACTCAAACATGTGAGAATATGATCTGTTACATGAAATAGTGGGTGCCCTTCCATCCATTTGACCACACGTCTTTCAACCCTGTTGGTAAAAGCCATTCAGATTGTTGACAAAACAGTCTCAGCTCAAGGTCCACTTACAGACTTTTTTCCTCCTGGCTTTCTACCAACAACAACTAACAAACTATAACCTTAACTTCCATGTTTTCCTTTAAGTCAACAGGAAGATGAGCTCCTAAAAGTCGAAATACTGACAGCAGATCCATCTCCATGACAACTGGGGAAACGCTATACGCTAATGAAGACAATATTATGTACTCACAATCTGTCTATACGTGAAAAAATACCATATTGCACATACAAAGCAAATATATATTACATTACACACCGATTCATTGGCTGTTATTTAAAGTTTAGGCTCAGCTGAGTCTCGGATGAAAGTTCCTGGAATCACACACACACACACACTTTCTCGTACTTCACAGCCACACTCAGAATGTGGCATTTGCCTTGTAGGGGCCAAGAAGAGGTTACACACACACACACACACACACACATGCACGTACACACACACACACACGTAATGTCAAAGAGAGGTAGCGGTGTATTCTGGGAGGTGAGAGAAGTGGGATGAAGATGAGAGGGACGGTGGTCCTGGAGGGACAAACCAGACATTAAATCAGATGGATAAAAGAGAAACAGTTTGTTATTTAGAGGAAAGATTGAGGCGGGAGAACTCCCGGGATACAGCTAATTACTGTTGTCACACTTGTTTTCACCTATTAACACACATAGACTTAGGTTACACCAAGTAATCTTTATCCTTCATTTGGTTTTAATTCACTTCTTCTTAGAAATGGTAACTGGTTGGTTGCTGATCTTGAACAAGTATTGATTTTGAGCATTTACTATTTGTTTTATTCCTGCTTTTTTAAGGTTTTAAGTCATTCTAAAGTTTTATATTTACACGATCACATGTGGTCGCTCTCGCGTTGCGCATCACGTGTATAAATATAGTTTGCTTACTTGGTGTAAGATTATTTTAAGATGATCCCAGAAATGAAAATAGTCGCTGACAAACACACTCATTACTCCGACGTGAGAAGCTATTCTTGAAAACTACAACGCCCATTTCAGTAAATTATTGAGCCTATTTTGAAAAATAGAATAATTAAGTGAGAATATGTATTTGAGGAAATACAAACAGAATGAAAAGGCTGGAGGACAGAATACTGTCTTATTTTAACGGTGACCGCTACCCAAAGATGGTCTCCATTGTCTGCTTTCAGGCTATTTCACTTTATCGATTATTAGAAGGACACCTTAAGCTGTTGTAAACAAACAACCACTCCAGATGTGTGGTGTTCTTCTCTCTAAAGGTGCCATTTAACCACCAAGGAACCGACTTTCTCTTGGACTGCGACCATTTTCTGCCTTTGAAATGCGGCGTGCTTGGAGAGGCTGCGTGATTCCTATTAATTCGGTGTCAGCGCTCCACGCCCTGCTGCCGCGCTCTAAACATAGAGAGTGACTTAGAGGTGTAAAGCCTTCGCACCATAGAAATAGATTCATCACGGCAGCTTCACACAGTGCCCTTCTCGAAAAACCTCATAAATCCAAATTCAGCGTTTCGCTGCTTTGACTTTGGACCTGAACTGAAGCATGAGACTGAGAAACTGATTCAAAATCCAGCAGAACTGTGTCTGAAGTCATATGTGACCTACAAGCAGGGCTGTGTATGTTTACAAAAACTATTAGTATCTTTAATAATGATAATACATTTTGTTTATAGGTGCCTTTCTGAGCCGTGAATGAAGAAAAGTACAAAACAAACGATATAAAAGTGATACTGACTCCAACAGTAACTAGCGTAACGCCCTCTGGTTCTTCGTAGGTTCAACTGTTCTGTTCTGTCAGCACTGTTGCCGTAACGTTTGCATTTTTGGCTGCTAGCCGCCGGCTCAGACGTCTCCGTTTTGTGGGCCGACCACACGTCCCGTTAAATGATTAGATTAAGATTAATAACGGGGCAAGTCTCAGTGCAATCGAAGCCTAAATCGTTCAAAAAGCAAGAAAGAAAAAACACCAGCGTGGCTGCAACTGATTAATTCCTGAAGCAACAGGTGTCAAAAAAACGATATCAGCACGTGGTCCGCTCCATTCTGGAGCTTTTCATCGTGTCACTTGATCCGCTTCGGGGTGATTTCCTCATTTTTAAGCACTTCTCGTTGGGTTGACTTTCGGTAAAAGTTGTGAAAAAAAGACACCCGACCTTGCAAAGAATTGCCTGCTCTTTGAGGAAGACTGTGTGATCCAATCAGAAAGCTCCGGCGCGTCTAAGGAGTCTTTGGTTGTTGTGCAATACCAGTGGCAGGTTTCAGATAGTAAGGAAAACCTCATCTATTTATAGATACTCAATATTACACCTGCTGCATTTAACAATACGTACAGGAGCAACCACCCATCTGTCTGCTCTGACATGAGAAAAACATTTGCGTAATGCAGCAATGATTGCATCAATCATGCACACACCGACCGCCACAGTCATCTGGCACTGACATACAGGATGTGCATCACGCTTCCACGAACACACGTGCACATGCATGTACGGCCGTTTCTGCTTTTCTGTGGATCACCCATTTTTCTCCCTTCTTCCCATCTGCCCAATGTACGATTAAGTGAAACCAGGGGGGTTGAAGGGAATAGCTGTGGCGAGGACTTGGCATCTGCGGACGTAAACATTTACATTCCGAGCCACGTGATGGATCATTACTGCCGTATCCGGTGGCTGATGGTGACCAAATGGTGTTAAACGCTCTCCCTGCTTATCTGCGATGAAGGCGCTGGAGGCTTCGGGGCTCTGCCAGCAGTCGTGGTGGTCTTCATCACTGTTCACTGCGACACATTATCCTTAACATTAACAGATGCTGTATTTTCATAAAATGGTAATATTGTTCCAAATGTGACTCATCAAAACACAACGGGGGAAATTCACCATGAAAGTGTGTGTTGTGCGTTCACGTATATGAATGAACAGAGGCAGCTTTCATGAGAGCTACATTTGGATGCGGTTAGCAAGCAGCGACCTGATTTTTTCTACTATATAAATTCCCATTGCGTCTGCATCTGTCGTCCCTCTGTTGGGTAAAATTCCCGAAAAAGGAAGGTGGACTTATCAAAAAAGACTCTGACAAGATTTCCCTCCATCTCGGAAATGCTTTGCTGATATTGTAGCTAGCTGGAGCCTTTTTGGCCATCGATATGCTGAAAGGATTTCTGGAATTTTTTGCCCAAAGGCAAAAAATAAATAAGTAATAAAAAAAAAAATTCCCAAGCATTAACGGAAAGTTAACTGAAAGTTAATGCGGGGTTGAAATCAACTTCTTTGGTAAGACAGCAGAAAGGGAATGGGACTTTAACATAATATATCCTCCTACATCTGTCACTGCCTCCCACACACACACACACACACTTACTCTTGAGTAATAGCACTTTGTTCACTGGAGATTGTGCAGCTAAATATACCCGTAACTGACAGCCCTGCTGGTTGATGGGCAGAAACACTGCTGGACCTGACACCGATACAGCAGATGAATCGCAACAGACACTACTGAGGGTGTGTGTGTGTGTCTGTGTGTGTCTAACTGTAGTGAAAAATGAGTCAGAGGGATATTTGAAGAAAAAAAGTAGTGCAATACTGTTTTGAGTAAATATATATATATATATATATATATATATATATATATATATATATATATATATATATATACAGTATATATATGCCTCAAAAATGTATATGTTGAAGAAAAAAGAAAAAAGCCTCTTCTGAAAAGCCCAACCCTACCTTGACCCCCTTCTCTTGGCATTAGTGAGTACCTGCTCTGTTGACCGGTTGCTGCGTTAGAGGACATTATTAGCCTTTGCACCCAGGCCCTAATTGATATTTGATGGACGTTGCGATCGTAACTCGGGTCTCGGGAATAGAGTCCGGACACTCGGCTGAACCCGGAGAGCCACACAGCGAACCCTCTGATCCTCAGCTCTCACATAGGCCGGACATACCGCAGCTCTGCGGCAAAGCTAAGACAGGAGCGGCGATTCAAATTGGTGGATAGACCAGGACCGGGAGGAAAGGGGGGGACGGGAGAGTGATGGGAAGAGGGGAGAAAGAGAAGAGGGGACAGGCCACTGCTAAACAGACAGAAAGATGTATATTACAACTCCATTCACATTCTCCTCTCTATGTCTGCCCCCATTGTCTCTCTCTCTCTCTTCACACACTCTTTTCGGGTGCACTAACCTGCAGGGGCCCGCTGGCTGGCATGGTGGATCTCAGCGACGTCAGGTCGATGTCTCGGCCCTGCTCCCCTCTCTCTGTCTTCCCAAGTCCCTGCATAATAAGGCCTGAAGCAACCAGGCGCACACACACTCGCACACTCGGCTGTTACCCCCACGGCGGCGAAAATGCTAATGCGAGGGTGGCAGTGGTCGCTGTGAAAGGAAATGACCCTGGACGCCAGGCACCAAGCACCAGGCAAGGCCAGGGAGGACAGCCGAGGGATGAACAAACGGCTTATTCACCCCATCCTGCCCCCCCCCCCTCTCTCTCTCTCTTACTTTCCACTCTTCCAGCCTGTCCCTTTCTCCCTCTATTCTCCCCACACACCAAATCTAGCTTGAATACAAAAACGAACCATCATGCTCAAAAACCAGGCAAATATTGTCAAAGTGTTCAACTTTTTAAAAAGCTGATTCCAACGAGCAAGCCAATGCACACGCTCTATTTGTGCGTGTTTGCTCAACAAAAACATTCTGCTGTATTTCTGTTAAGTTAACTGAGGTCAGACGTCTTCTCATAAAAAGCACTAAGGCTCCACTGTTAGGAGTTTATAGCTCTCTAAAAGCAGAGACCCCCAGGCTCCGCGACAAGGGCCCAAAGATGCCGGAGACAGGCCGACGGAGATCTAGAAAACCTGGACAAATAAAGTCAAAGCTAACTGCGGGGCATTACCACGAAGGGGCCGACTAAAAAAAGAGTCGGTGCAGTGGATGTATGCAGAAGGGGATACAGCAGCGCTTGTCTCGAGTTTAGCCACCATTTAAGCTGCCGATCATATCGGAGCAGGCGAGGCTACATTTAGTAAAAGAGAAAACCCTGAGTGTATTGAGTTGCGCAGCGGGAACTTCCACAGGGGCAGTTGTGAGCACTTTGCCAGGTGTTTATTGACCCGACCCACCAGATGGTTTGTTACACAGAACCATCTGTGAAAACGGGCGGTGCAAAGCGCTTGGCAGGTGATTGGATGGACCACCTGTCAATCAAGCTGCCAAAGCCAGTCTATGGACAGATTTTGCCACCGTGAGTGTGAAAGATGCAAACTTCACAGGCTTGTGTTTGAGGTCAAAATTATGGTCGTGATTGGTGGTCTGATTTGGTGTCACGGAACGTTACAGGTGAGTCGTTGAGATGAGAATGAAGGCGGAGTTTAACGATGGGTGTGGTCCGATCAAGATCCCAACGCAACAGCATTTGCTGTATTGAAACTTTGAGAGACTAGAAGAGAATATAAAATGTTGCAAAGGATTAGATTATAAGGTTGAACGGCACTCACACAGAAAAGTTTCAAGAATAATGTCTTATCTTTCCTGTTCCGATACACACACATACATCAGAGTGTCCTGAGGGGGGGAGGCGGTTGTCAAGAGTGATTAAAAACACAGCCGCAAGCTCATAATCCTCCGAAAAAATGATCACCTCAATCACAGGAATTTCATTAGGTTAAGTGTACCTGAACACACAGCGAGGCTTTGTCCCACTTTGTGAAGTAGGGGGCGTCACAGGGGTGTAAACGGAGTGGTCTTTGGCCCGCAGGTAACAATTTTCAGGGTTATAAAAATGCCATCCCACATCCTATCTCGCTCAACGATATCACCAACGGGCTCATGGCCTTATGTGATCTTTAACAGCTGACAGAATTGAAGAGCGCTGTAATTAACTCCCTGACATAAGTGCCGTATAGCTTAACATGCATTAGAGGCTCCGAAACCCGTTTGAAGTGCTCTCTTCGTCGCATGTGTTGGTTTTTGTTTTCACATACTTCCAATAATGTGTTTGTTCTCCACGGTCATAAAAAAAGCCGAAACATCTGCCTTTTCACTTCGTTTTTGTTTCGCATCAACGGACTTCCAGGAAGTTATTTTGTGCCTGTGGTCGTCCAGAATTACACCTTCGCCTTTAAGGGACTTAGCGGACACATAATGGACTATTTGACTTGTGCGTGGATCGGCAGAGTGTACGAGCAATGAATTCCCGAGTTAATCCCTAAATGTGAGGCTAAAAACAAACCGTGCTGCCCGCAGAATTTCATTCCTAGAAACAGAGTCTACTTGAGTTACTCAAAAAAAAAAACACTCCTCATTCTTTGGTTCCTAGAAATAAGAGTCTTGAGGGGATGCCAACTGCAGAGTACGGACTTTTTGCCCAGTTCTTCCTAGAAAGAACCGCCTCGCTGCAGATAAAACAGTTTGAGAGGTGCGGTAAACATCTGTGCTGCCTCTCCTGGCTTACCGAGACTTAAAAGATGAGACATTTTGACAGCTAAATGTGTAATCCCACTCTGGAGAAAGGTTCAGGTTTCCACACGCCTGTAAACACGTAGAGATGAACTGCCTTGACTTTTTAGTGCGTGTTTCTTTGTATGGAAGATAACAGAAACCTCATGCATGTAATTTGGTTTAATCCACAATAGCACTGTTGTCTTTGTAAGTATGGCCTTCAGTGGCTTTGTGCTGCTTCAGCTCTTCATGTAGCAGTTTTGACTTGACTGTAAACAAAGTTGGGAGGTGTTGCGAAACATCGACAAAACCCGCAACGCAGGCTTTTTTTTTCTTTTTTTTTTGTCACTTTTATTCGTGCCTTATTACAGTTTGGATTTCTTACACATCTCACTTCTAAAAAACACACGCACCGTTACAATTTCATTTACAAAGCAGCAGCACACTCGCCAAAGTCGAGGTATGTTTTGCATTGTTGAACATGTGTCTCATGTAAGAAACAGTGTGAAGTTTTGATCTGCCTGTGGTCGATGAATCCATTAAAACAAACGAATCATGCTGTTTGTGAAGGTGTGAGTGAGACATCGCATGTCACACAACGCTGCTGAAATAATGGGGTTTATTATGAGGAAACACTTCCAGATGCAAAAATGTGAATCGTTACATTCTCAACAACTCTGGCATTGAGAGGTTGAGAGGTGAAGCTACAAGCTGTCTTGAGAACTTTGGTGGTAAAGCAATGGCATGACAGAAAACACTGTAAACTTGCTTTTTTTAGGTACATTATATGAGCTGCAAACACGGAGAGCCCTTAATTACATGGTTTTAGCCATGTGCATGTGTTTAACATTATCTGGCACGTTAGTGAGGAACTATTGGTGTTATTACACTACGTTGAGCCATATATTGCAGCTTGAAGTGAATAAGGTCTGTGGTGAAGAAAAAGAGATGTTAAAAATGTTGTTCTATGATATAATATGGGATTTTTTTTTTACTTTTATGAGAAAATTACCAAAAAAAATGTTTTTAAAAAACCCTCAAAGTGTATTTTAAGTGTTAAATTTTAACTGCATGTGTGCTGTGTGAGAACGCAAGGCTTGACAGGCATAGCAACAGTAACTATGTGGGGGGCGTGTCTTCGAGAAACTTGGACAAACGGCAAAATCAGCCGTGGCAACGCGTGACACTGTGTAACGATACTGACTGGGACTCATACAATGACAATCCACTGTCTTTGTCACGCTGTCTTTTTATTGTTCTCCCATTCTCTGTCACTCTCTCTCTCTTTCACACACACACACACACACACACACACACACACACACACACACACACACACACACACACACACACACACACACACACACACTTCAGCGGTTGAGTACCAGGCTGCACTGACCTCTCGCTTCCCACCTCTGTCTGCCTCACACACAGACCCAACACACATTAACCACACAGTGCCAGTCTCTCATTCTGGCAACGATAAAAAAAAGCCTTAAATGCTCCAAGAATTGTCATCACACACACACACACACACACACACACACACACACACACACACACACACACACACACACACATGCATACTTACAGACCCACACAGCGACTCAGCAGGTAACCACACTTCAATGTTAACGCAGCGACTTTGCACATCTGAGCTTCTGATACCAGCTGATAACATTATCAGACCAAATACTCACAGTAAACAGACAGATAGTCACGCCCACATTCACAAGCGTGCACAAGCGTGCACACGCTGGCGTCGTGCCAGTCGGTATCACTGACAGGCGTGCAGGTGCACATGTGCTTTCATGTAGTTCACCTGCTCAGTGTGTGTGTGTGTGTGTGTGTGTGGCTCCCTTAGTGGCTTATTAGGGTCCAAACAGCATATTCTATTGCCAAGCAACAGCGTTCAGTTGAAATGATGAATCTGCTTCCACATACTTAGGGATTATCACTAAACAACCGGGGTCAGTGTTAAGCATTTCAGGGGATCTACTTCTCCAAGTGTATAATGTGTTTGTTACCTTACAAGACTTTACACCCTTCATATCCTCATAGTCTGCCATGTTTCTACGGTGGCCCACAAGAAGCAAAACCAAGCCACGAGAGCCACTTGCGTTTTTTGTTGTGTTTTTTTTACATTACCTGAAGGCCACTAATTCTCCGACGCACTCATGGAACTGCGGTGACGCAGAGTTGTGTTCTCGCTGGGGAGTGAGTCGTCAGTTGGATGCAAGCTACAAACACACGGCTAGGTGCCACCAAATCCTACGCGCTGTACCTTTAAGGTGTTGACACAAGACTTGGTAAACCAGGACTGTTATGAGAATAAATGGGGCAACGATCGATTCTAATCTATTTAAGTGAGCTGGACCCCCGCTGCACCCGTTTAACGCTTTTATAAAACGAGGACTGGAGGTTGGACGTTTTTTTGGAGGTGCTCCAAAGGAAATTTGACTGATTCAGTCGCTGCAGGAGGGCTTTGGTGAAAAGGCAGGTGAGAGAGGTGGACAAACAAATGTAACCACACATGCAAACAGCAACCATCAAGAAATAAAATGCATTTTAATACGCCTTTTGTTGTCCTCAAAATCACTCCAATTTCAGCATCAATGTTGTTCTAAACATTCAGCACACACACACACACACACACACACACACACTGAACTGAATGTTTCCTTGTGGTATTACTTCCCAGGAACTTTTACTTATTTTCCTTGCAAACAGGAAATTAGATTTTAAAGCAGGACTGCAGATAGTTAGAACATTGTGTGCACTCTCATTTTGTTTGTTTTGTTGTCATTCTCAAATACTCTTTACATTCTATGGTCATTTTAATCACCTGCTGAATGCCTCCCTGCACTCCGACTGGTTATGCCACTTGTTGATCCACCTGCACTTTTTTTTTTATTTTCCATTAACAGATTTCGTAATCTGCACATTTATTCCAACAACATTCTGCCCCAGTTGTCATTATATTACACTGCTATTAAAAGGAATTAGAAACATGGCCAAACAAAGCCATTTCTAATGGGATTAGATCATAGTAAGTAATTACCTTCTTTGCTTTTCTCTTTCCTGTAATTGCTCTCCATGTTTAATCACATTTGTCTTCCTCTCCTCTCAGGCTTTCCCCTCCTTAAACAGTTCAGAAGCAAACCACCATGTCATACTTAACCTGCTCCTCGCCTCGCAGGGAAGGAGACCTCATTTACGTTAATTGCCTCCGATCTGGACTGTTACCGGGGGGAGGGGAGTGAGAACATGTGTAGATACATTTAATTTGGCCGGGAGAGAGTGATGGGTTTCTAACGGGTCTGTGTGGGGAGAAATATGGAACCACAGAACAATCAGAGAACGTGGAGAATGAAAGTTTACAGCAAGATCAGGTGAAATCTGTCAAACCCGTCTCCTCCGGACTCTTTAGTGACACTATCTGGTAGAAGGATGTACTGCTGAATGATGTGACTGATCTCCAAACAGTAACTTCATTCTACTAGAGGTCATTATTTCCTCAAATCTTACATAAATGCCGTGAACATCCTACAAGCCTCTCTCAAGAAGTGACAGGTTTGCTATAGCAACATGAGATCCTTTAAAAACAACATCTGACACACACAGAACACCCGCATACCTGCACACACACACACACACACACACACACACACACACACACACACACACACACACACACACACACACACACACACACGAGCTGAGTGAAGTTGTCACATGAACAAAGAAGTAGAAAAGACTGAGAAGAAAGATTAATCGGACTGTTACCTTCCTCACTAAATCCGCTGCCTCACTTGTTGAAGATGTTCTCCAGCTAGTTTTAATTGTTAAAGGAACATCTGTGGGTTTTTTGTTTCTAAATGATGAAAACAATAGTTTAAAATAATGTCCTTTGACTTTGACAGCCAGCATCTGATTTTATTTTATTTTTTAGAGATAAATTACTCACAAATTCAATGTCAGATATCCCACGGCTGCATTCTAGTATGAAAGTGTGTAACGCATGACCGGCTGAGATAATGAAGTCAGGAAGGAAAGAAGAATGTGTGCGTCGAAAGGTGAAATGTATGCATGACAGGCTGGGATTTTCAGGGAAATACTTTTATAAAAAATATTTCACATTTTTATAATTCGAGAACATTTCTATATTCTGATAAGGAAATATCTCTTCATTTTTCAAATTATGTTATATCAGATTCTCTTTATTGCTTTATATGCATATGATGCATAATAATAAAGTAAGGATAAATATTAAATAAGAGATAGAGATAGAGAGAGAGGTGGGGAGGGGTCGAAACTCTGCTCTGCCTGTGCTCAACAAGTTCTCCAACCTGTTGTGGCTTGTTAGGAAGGACACACACACACACACACACACACACACACATACACACACACACACACACACACACACACACACACACACACACACACACACACACACACACATACACACACACACACACACACACACACACACACACACACACACTGACATGCAAACATATGTACGTTTGCAGAACCTTTGGCGTTTAACACGCACTGACAGAGAAATTGAGATAATTACACCATGAAAAAACTGAAATGTTAAATACAGTCTGTGTGTGTGTGTGTGTGTGTGCAGAGCTGCAGGACCAGAACCAGACATGTACATGTGTTCCTTCAACAAGCACATCTGCCTACGAACCAGTGTTGCAATCACAAACCGTGCTACTTTACACACAACCTCCTGCTGTAAATGCAAATGAATAAACGGTATTTTGAACAGATCCGGGGACGCTCCTCCAACGGAAAACGGTTGCAAAGCGTTGGCTTTCTGATGGGCAGTTGCATGCCAAACATGTTTCCTCAGAAGCACATGAGTTGAGATTACAGTGCGTCTGACGCACAGAAAGAAAAGAACCAGGTGACAAAAGGGGAAGAGGTTAAAGTGTCCCTTTTGGTTTATTTTCTTAAAGCCTTCCAAGTCGGCGAGTGAAAGCTTATGTTGTCAGAACCTCTCAGCTAATGAAATCCAGCTGTTTGAGTCCGTCGCTCTAACGAGACCTGTTGCCTCCTCCGACAGACGAGGCCCGTGTCTGCCCGCGCCAGCCATTAAGAAATTCCAATTGACTCAAAAAGCTATTCATAACTTGAGGATTTCAGGCGTCCAGAGTGGCTTTCAGCATCGACGGATTCAAACAGCTGGAATAAGCCTGACAGCTCATTCCTGAGTCAGCTGAAGATAAGCATTTTTACCAGCAAAGTGTGATTCACTCCGATCCAGGGAGCAGAATCCGTCTCTTGGGAAGTTATTAGGATCTTAAGATTTTGGGGCTTTTTTGGGCTAAAATTTAGATGAGCTGCATCCAGCCAGTTAGATTATTTTAGCATAGAGAAGGGGGGAAACAGCTAGCAGAGGTAATATAATCCACTTTATTATGGATTTATTATCGTCAAGTCACCGAGGCTTCATGCTCTGCAGCTCCATTCAGGTGAAAGTGCGACCTGTTCCACATTCATTCTGGCCCACGTGGGGTCAAAATGTCTTGTTCAAGTATGTAGGCTAGCACTCAGGTGCCTTCAGGCCAACACGGCTGCAGGTCCGAACAGAGACGAGAGAGAATAAATCCTTCATTCTGACAGAGGGACATTGTTCAGTTTTTCAGTTTTCAGAAAGAAGAGGGAAAAGGTGAGCCGGGAAGAAAATGTTGAGGCCAAACTTTTCCAAATATGACCAATAAATAAAAATGTAATACAACGTAATGCTCTTATTAAATACGGCACGTATTCAGCTACGCCAACATGCTGTCGGTCGACAAAATCTATATATTTTACACACAATATTTGGCAGGCATTAGGCACTTGTATGTACGTTTTATGCATTCAATAACGTCTCTGTGTGCTTTCCACAGGTGTGTTCAGTCCTGACTTGCTGTCATGCTGTTGTGGCAACCTCACACATTGTTTTCCCACCTTAAGCAACATGCAGGATAAACATGTGCAGCGTGTGTGCTCAGAGGTGAAGGAGCATCTCACGTCACACACACACAAACACATGCATGCACACACACACCCCATACCCATTTTTCAGGTCAGGAATTAAGACCCAAATTGGATGAATTGCTCTGCACAGAAGTGCATGCCAATATCAAAGCCCTGGTGGTCATGTGAAGACCCAAAACAACAAGTCCATGACCCAGTTTGTGTCCCCGGCCTTAGTGGCTATCAAACACCGGAGTATCTGAGAGTCGCAGGTATGAAAACATCCACAGCCGCTCTCTATCATTCCGGGAGTGTTTGCTGATTGCCTAGCAGCAATCCTGAGCAACTTATATTGTTATTAACACTGGAAGCTTAGATAACAGCCAGATAGTGGATAAGATACGGCATTGGCCGTAAACATCTGTCAGTAAGTCAAGTCATGAGTCAAGAAATCTCGTGTCCTGTGACAACAGAGTTCTATTTAAACAGTGGGACACCTGACAGGATATTCAAAGTGATGTCAGTGAGAATGCACTCTCTGATCAGGGGGATCCCTCTTTCGGTGTGTGTTCATTTTGAAGGGTGTCCTTATGAAATAGTTTGGACCCCTGCTGGCAGGAAGTCCCACAGAGAAAAAAAAAGAACAATACAGGCATACAGGAACTCCAACGTATACGTATGGGCATGTTAAAACCATTATCCTGTTTTTGATTATTGTTGCCAAAAGGCACTGCAGCTCAATATCAGGATCAACCCATTATGATCCCCTTATTTCTGGTTATTCCCTTCCTATTGAAAACTGCAGTAATCTGTAATTCACTCAACAGTAATACAATATTTAATCATATAAATTACATTTTAGGACCCAATCTAAGTACATAGAAGATATATTGTAGGAATACCATGGGGAGTTTTTCATGAGGGGGGCCAAAGGCTTTAGTCTCACATTAAAAGTGATGATGATAGCGTCAGTAAGCGACCAACAGAATAAACCACACTGCTTCCGGTTTGACGTGTCAACATAAAAGGCCTGTTCATGAAAGTGCAGTAGCCCCTCTGTTGTGATATCTCTATATAAGTATATTATAAACAAATCAAATTTTGAACATATGACTAGAATGACATATATTATTTTACATTGAACATTGAATGTTTGAGAGCTCACAACTGTTGTGGCAAACCAGGAAAAAAAAATGTGAGAGATGTTTCCTCTCCTCCCCCAGTTTTGTTTGTTGGACCCAGGGAGGCCACAGCTGGATCCCCATCAGATCAAACAGATGCAGTTTGTTGCCCCCGTTGTCCCCGATGAAATCACAACAACACAGCAGGACAAACAGGAGGTGTGGCACGAGAGCTGCGACAGGATGTACTCTGAAAAAAGCTCAAGTGGCCTAAAAATGGGATTATGTGAATATAGTAGGAGTGGAATGTTGCAAAGTATATTTCCTCAATTACAGTACTGCAGTTCAGTACTTTGGTCTGGCAGTACTTTACTTGAGTATTTTCATTTTATGCTATTTACTACTTCTACTCAACTACAAGAGATTACATATATACCTTCTGGTTGCTATTTACTTTATTTCAAATGAATGATACAAAATACATTCAACAAATAAATGATGATGTTTTATTATGGAAGACTTTATTAAAACCTCACAAGCCACCTTTGCAGACTACGCCGTGAAAGTAATGTACACATGTAACAATAATTATAATTCTATTATACAATATGTATATTATAGTGAGTACACACACACACACACACACAGCTCGAGTGGCGTTTAGACGATGAATCGCATTTATATATTTTATTTTGAAAAGACCCCGGGCTTCCTGTATCATCCGGGTTAGCGGCGGTTGGTTTGACGCGGCGGTACGTCTGTGTGAAAGCGCTGCCGTCGCCTTGTCGAGTCATCGCTAGAGACGAGCAGAGAGCAGACGGAGCCGCTGTCCGGTGGCTCGAAAACGGGGAATAACTGTGGATCACAGGGGATTTATTGCGCCACACGAGCCGAGAGGAGCGAAACGGCGGCCACGGGAGCGGACTGGACGTTGATACGGATGAGGATATAGCATCTTTTTTTTTTTTTTTTGAGCGAAGACTTGGTGCCTTTTTCGGGTTGCAAGTCGCAGACCCGGACGCAGACAACACGGAGACAGGCGGAAAGAAGTACCAGAGCCGCCGCGACACCAGCGAGCGAACTTGGCTTCTCTGCCCGGTGGGAGGTGTCTGTCTGTCGGCCGCGGCTGGCTCCACATACCGCTCACCTCCACGCTGTTTTTTTTTTTGTTGTTGTTGTAAGGATACGGTTGTAGCCATGTTATGTTTTTGTAAATAGCTTCTCTTTCGGGGGGTTTTCGGCGACCAACTGTGGCTTTAATGTGACGCACTATTGCTGACATTAGCGCTGTGTCGGAGCGGACCCCCACTGCAGAGGCTTTTAAATCAAGTTTTACCTTCACATTTCCCCGGTGCCAACACAGCCCACACCGATGTAAGAGGTAACGGCGCGTTTTTGTTGTTGTTGTGTCCCATTATAACGCTTTACACACATCGTGACTGCTTCTTGCTTGTGTCTTGTTTTGCCTGTAGGCAAAGTTAGCTGCATAGGCTCGTTTTTTTTTTGGAGTTTCTCAACAGGCAGCAGCGGGTGAACCCCTAAAGTCTGCTGCTCAGTTTTCTCACAGCATTTATCATTAGCATGCACTCTTTCCAGCCCACCAACTCACTTTTTTTTTTCAACAATGCATGATTCATATTTTAACACAACTTTAAAGATACATATTCCTGAACGACTATCATGCATTTAAAGTGCTCCTGTGCTCAACAGGATGAACTCTTTTCATTATGTTTTAATGAGCCAAATGCTGCATGCTGCTAATACAGCATCTAATTGCACATCATATTAGTGCTTCAAACCGATATTTGTACATTTGTTTTTGCTGCAATCCATTTGAGCATTTGTGTGAGAGAGATGGGAAGACTAATTGAGTTCTGAAAGGACGACTCTGATTGGTCGAAGCAGCACAGCCTGTGATCACTGTATAAAGATTTGCCTGACAATATGTATGTTAATTTAAATTATGATGTTGCACACCTTACTTTAAATTACTGCTTGGTTATTGTAAATTTGAGAATGCAATTGAATGTGTGAATTTAGATGCAAAGCAAGGGTTGATTGAGGAGAACCTGTTAATAACATGTAGTGACACTGACTGTAAAGCTGCACAGGAAAGATTTATATGTAAGAATAGGTAGAAACACAACTACTGTGACCTCTTTAGTGCTCATCCATCACCCACTTCCTTTAATTGAGGCAATGTACGGGAGTCCGTGGAGCCCGAATCAATCCATGGTGTTGTTCATGGTCACTGCCAGCAAAACCCTCCAGGACAAATTTTACCCAACGAAATGTAAAAGTATGGCATGTGTCATAATCTGTGTGTTGACTTTGTGATTTGTGCACTTATAGTCCATGCAAAGTCACTGCAGTACAAATCACCATTCACAGATCCAATCAGAGAAACTCTATAGCACATTACCACTTACTTAGTTTTCTATAATGCTTAATGGCGGAGTAATAGGCTGCACAGTGTCCTCAGATATGCATTTGGGTTCTGAGTGGTGGTTCTAGCCCCGTCACTCCGAGGCCCTCCTCCCATCTCATGCTAAGCTGCTGAAATGCCACAGAGTAGCCTAACCTTGAGGTCATCCCGGCGGTGGTGACTCTGGGCTAAATTTGGAGCGTGGAGCAATTAGGCGCACACTCTGCTGCATCACTCGGCTGCATTAACTACACAGGGGCAATTGGGGCGGTGGGGTGGGATGCAGATCTCTTTCTTGTTAACAATCTTGAGTCGGAGATTAGAGATTGTGCTCTCGGCCCCAGTAAAATATTTGTGGATAAACCCCAAACAAAGAGGTTTCTGTCGTAAAGTCTGACTGAATCCTCTAATAGCTAAATCTGGAATAATGAATTGCTTAAGGCTTTACTGTGAATAGTCACTTTTTTGGGTGTATGAAACCCCCTTTTTTTTTTGTACTGATCTAGTTTCATTCCATTTCACTAACCAAATTGTTTTGAAGCATCCAAACGAGGGTTTGATCTCTGCTTAGCGGTTGGAGGAGCTGACAGATTTGTGAACTGCTACCAAAAATTGTGGCAGCATTGGGCTGAATCTCATTTCCCACCCTGTCAGTCATACTGGAAATCACTGGCCAAATAGTGGTAAAATGTTACACTATCGGGCAGCTTGTATGTTCAACCAGACACTTTGGCAGGGAACCAAGTATCCTTCGGGCGTCTTATTGAAGTCGGTTGGGTCACTTAAGTAGTCAAGTGAAAGCAGTTGGTTTTGCGATGTATGGTCAAGAAAAAATAGAGTTTAATCTTACAGCTCTCTCCTTTCTCTCTTTTTATTTCCAGTGAGGAGGGCCGAAGCCAACCGAGCTGGGCCAGGCTAGGCCAGGCTTGGCCTACCTAGCCTTCTGTCTGGCCTCCCCAGACGGGCAGGTGACCTCCAGGGAGTCCTGTCTTCACCGAGGAGTGGGGGCTTCACCAGACCTCCACGTCAAGCCGTAACGGATTGGATTCCGATCATTTTTGTTGTGTTATCAGCCTTTTAGGAGGCCATACTGGTCTGTTAGATCTCCAGTCCTTCCATGTCGTGGATGTCCCTCTCTGGATGTTGCCAACAGGATGGATTCCGGTGTTAATTTGACGGTTGTCACCTCATTGCAGTGCTTGCACCCCCCCTCCTTTGACTGGCTTTCGTCCCTTCCCTCCCCGATCTTTAAGCGAAAGCCCCTTCCTCTCTCTCGGAGATTCCCCGAGCCTTGCACAGAAGGGCCTTGTGGGAACTGTAGGCCGTCTTGTTGAAACAGCCGACACAGCAAAGAGGAAGTAGAGTTACCCATTCCCTTTTCTTTTTTCTTGGAGTTTTATCTGAGGTTTTCATTTGAAAAATTAAGCTTGCTAGTAGAGAGAGATTGTGCTTGCATACAGACAGTGTACATATAGGCTGGTCTGACTGCTCACATAATATAAGTCCTTATTTATACGTACAGAATTCTCTTTTTTTGTGGTCTGAGCCTCGGGGAGGAATGTCTGAAAGCAATAGCAGCAGCAAAGAGGCTAAATTCATTGCCCCGGCCCCCCCTCCCCCCTCCGCCTCTCCCTGCCCGTCACCCCAGACCCCCCATAAGAATGTGAACGGCTCTTCAAGTTCGGACTTGCACGTGGCGGAGAAGCTCGGTGGACACCCTGAGGTCCAACGTCGCCGCCACACGATGGATAGAGACTCTAAAATAGCCGAGCACCGCTTCTTCCGCCGGAGTGTCATTTGTGACTCAAATGTCACGGCGTTGGACCTGCCAAGCAAAGCAGCCATGATACTCACCTCACCTCCGGACTGTGAGGGACCTCCCACCTTCTTCCTTCTGCAGCCCACGGACCCCGGACCGGGGGTACTAGACGCTGAAGGCGGCGAGGTCCCAAGAGGTCTCTATTTGCATAGCCTGAGCCTTCAACCTGGTCTTGGGTTAAGTGGGGCAGTTGCGGAGGGGCACATAGAAATTGCTCAGGAGGATTTAGGTGAGGGCAGTATCACGGCCGCTGGTCCCACCATTGGTATAGTAGAAGAACATCGTGCAGCTGGGGCAGTAAAAGAGCCCAGCCCGACAGTATTGGATGTTACCAACACCACAGCAGGCAAGCAGCCTGACGTCATATTGCTTCCCAGAGGGTCAGAAGTCGCGCAGCCAGGGGCAAAAGATGGAAAAGTGGTGGAGCACGTGGACGGGGGTGGCGTTAGCACTCCGACGGAGGAGAAAGAGAGGGAGACAGAGGAGGAGAGGGATCTGGCGAAGGCTCGGGCAGAGCAGAGGGAGGCCGAGAAACGAGTGCAGGAGGACATCGAGGAGGTGGAGACGAAAGCTGTGGGGACTTCACCAGACGGGCGCTTCCTGAAGTTCGACATTGAGATTGGAAGAGGGTCCTTTAAGACGGTGTACAAGGGACTGGATACAGAAACTACAGTGGAAGTGGCATGGTGTGAACTCCAGGTGAGTCCAGTCTCATCAAACTGTTTCCTCCTGTTTATCTGGCTCAGACTTAAACTAAAGCTCATTTTGTGGTTATGGGATCTGCCCTCAGGTGTCTGAATTCCACCCAGGTGCTGAATTTAAACACTGTTTTATATCATTTCTTGCATTTTCAATTTTTACCTCAAGATCCTGACGATAATGATATGTGAGAACTTCCTGCTCACCCAGATGATTTTCTGAAGAATTTTTCATGTTGTAACTAGATCACAATCTGATTGAGACTGAGATAACGGTGCATCCTGGGTAAAGCCTGCGTTTGAAGTTTTGATTCGTGATGTTAGATACAGCGTGACTAGTTCATATGTCCAAAAATCAAGGCCTGATGTAAGGGTGAGCACGTGGGTTTGACTCCCCGAGCTGGATGTGTGTCGTGCAGGAAATCATCATCCTAATGGTTCGAGGTCTTAGCTTGTGATCGGTCTAAATACACAGACTGAAACTGGAAATTTAGGGCACTTAAAGTGAATGAGGAACTGTTGCATCTCTCACCTACTTGTTCTTGTTGTGATGCCCTTGAGCAGGACAGATTACTTGCCAGCTGCTCCGGTGAAGTTTCTCTGTGGCTGTAACCACGCTGGCTGCACCGGGCAGCTCCAACGCTGTAGATACAAAAAGAACAGAAAAAAAAAAAAAGCCGCATCTTGCATACAATGCGAAACATGAGACAGGATGACACGCAGTTCACCACAGGATGCTGTTGCTACATTATGGTGCACTGATGCAACTTCTGCAGTGTGAGAGAGAGAGAGAGGGGGGGATAGAAAGTTTGAGCAAGAGAGGTGTCACATGTGTTTGTGTGTGTTGGCGGGAAAGGTGAGGTGGAGAGAAAATGTTGCAGCTCATGTTGTTGGCTGCAGAGACAGAGGTGCATTCAGTAGTTGGAGATGTAGAATAACACTCTGGTCATATGACATTCAGGGCAGAGAGGAAGAAAACAGCGCTATGAGCTCATGTGGAACTTCTTGCCCCGATGAAGCACAAGATTGAAATGTTTACTTTTTGTCTGTCATGCAGCTGACCCGCAGAATAACAGGAAATAATAGGGGGAGAGAGAGAGATAACACTATTAGCGACATGAGAGTAATTTGTACTACATCAGAATTAATTAAGCAGAGCTTTTTTTTTCTCCCCCTCATGAAGGATGGGTGGTCTATTCCGTCTTTTTTTTTAATTTAAATGAATTAGAACCAGAACGAGGTGAGACTTTGTAATCAAAAGGTTTTTCTGTGCATATCTTCACATGTTTGCGTTTCTCAGTGGTGGCGATTATTTCCTGTGAGAGTTTGCAGTTGTTTTCCTGTCATCTCTATCACAAGATGCTCCTCGAGCCCTCCTGAATTCCAGGAGCTAAAATCAGCTTCGCCTGATGCCCCGCGTCGAGGAAGCGCCAGTCTGTTTATCAGAAAACAAACACATCGAGCCTCAGTCGAGCTTTCTCCCTCCGTCACACATGCCTCCTTCTTTTCTCTCGCCTGTCAAAAAGGGGGGGAACTTGACAGCGTTCTGGGTCTAAGCGGTCTTAATCAAGTCAGACCGTTGATCGATTTTCATGGTGGTTTTAAAAAGAAAAGAAAAGTGTCATTTGTTTAAATAATCGGGAGTGTTTTACTTAACATGCTCTGGTTTATTGGAATGAAAGGTTCCATTAAACACAGTGTACTGCATGTGTTATATAAGGGTATGGAAGTGGTGGTGACTAGGCTATATGCATGCAAAGACAAGTACTTTTCTACTGTGTGTGTGTGTGTGTGTGTGTGTGTGTGTGTCAAAGATGACTGAGCAACTGCTGACATGTGGCAGAATGATAGGAGTAAAGTTACACACACACACACACAGACAGGCAGAACAACCAATCACATTCACTCACTGGGTGGGCATGGGAACCAGAGATCTGTGGGAGTCGGGATCATCTGGAACTTGTCGGTTTTCTGTACGTGCAAACGCGTGTTTGTATGTACGCGTGTGCGTAGAGTGTCTTTCCATCCCCTTTCCACGTGTGTTTAAAGTCTAACGTCTGTTTGCGTGTGTGTTTCGGAGATAGAGATAGATTTTAGGGGGGGTTTGTGTCTTTGCGTTCTTTGGCATCTGATCCAAAGCAGGTGATCTTCTGTTTGCAGGAGAAACCAGAGATGGATGGAGGCAGAGGACAAGGAGGTGGAGGAGGGAGATAGAGCATATAGTTTGCTTAAGCTTTAGAGAAGAAATGGATTGATGAGTAGATAGAGGGGGTGTAGAGAAAGAGGAGGAAGGTCGCTGAGCTTATCTTAAAGTGCTTTGTCTGACTGAATGGGAGATGATGGATGAGAAAGAAGAGGCTGACACAGTGCTCCGGGAATGAGGTATAATAAAGAAGGAGAAATGTTTGGGATCAGTTTAATCGTGAGAAATCGCTTTAACGTGAATGATTTCTGGAAACTAAATGACTTGAAAGCCGTCAATCAGGTGGTAAAAAAAAAGTATAATGACAACATTCAACGCTCCATGAAACTGAGATAAAGTTAGGAGTGTGTCAGTCATTGCAAGGCAGTACGAGGAGGGGAAAAGAAAAGGGTGGAAAAGGAAAGAAATTAAGTTCTTTAAGAGAGAAAAGGATGGCGGATGGAGGGAGGAGGGGCAAAGGTCAAAGTTCAGCCCCCTTGTGTCCAAGGCGATTGCTAGGAGCCTGTCCAGCGTGGGTGGTTGGAGTGAGACAGAGACGTAAAGAGCAAAAATGGGATTAAATGGAATACATTTCAAAAAGTTTTTTTAAGAAGTTTTGGAGACTTGTGGTCGGAGGAGATTAGGCGGAGGGGGAGGGGGAGGAAGAGGAGGATGGGAAAGATGAGGAGCGGGAGTTTAAGGAAGTGGGAGGTGATCGTGGAGGGAATTCAGTGACAGAATAGAGAGATGGGAAACATACATGGGAAGGGAGGAGGGGGGAGGAAAAAGTGGGAGAGAAAAGACAAAGGAAATGAAAAGGGAGGAGGAGGAGGAGGAGGGGGAGAGGAGCAAAGAAACTGAGGATAAAAAGAGGGACCCCAAGTGTGTGTGTGTGTGTGTGTGTGTGTGACTCTCTGCTCTGCTGGCACTCAAAGACCTTGAAATTTCTCTCTCAACAGGAACACAAGGCGGATTAGCCCCCTCCACACACACACACACACACACACACACACACACACACACACACACACACACACACACACACACACACACACACACACACATGCTGTTGGGGCTTCAAGGCAATAACGGCCATTCAATCAGTGCCTTAAGGGGGGAAACTGGCCTTAGACATGTTGGCATGTGCATATTGCACCAATGCAGAATATTTACCACAAGTAAATTTTATTGATTTCTATTAAAATGTCATACTTTTTGCAAAACCACTATCAGCAAAATGTTATCTCGCTGTTATAGCACTGTGGTCTCCTGATCTAGACACACAAATCACATCTAACAAGGCCAATAAATATGGCTCACCTTGTCCAATTTTAGTATTGCGGCAATTTGTTTATAGTGATGACCCACTTTAACCTGGTACTGGCCTGGAATCTGTCCATGTGTTGGTGGAAGTCCAGGGGGGATCAGACTGGAGGAGGGGAGGCACAGAGTGAAGGAGAGATGGAGGAAGGACGAGCATATTGAGTTTGTATTATATTGTGTTTATCAGGCATTTTTAAAAGTGTAATGTCCCAGAGGCTGTTTCACTGAACAATGGATTCTCTGTTGAAATAACAAATGCTAAAGCTTCACCTTAACAAACAAATATCCACCCAATTGGTCAACAATCTCACGAAGGGGAAATATACTAGTACACGTTTATAAAAGGGGGCGAAAGCTGCGTCCTGTATTTCAGTGGAAGATCCATATCCCTGGATAACTCCGGGGCAGCAGAGCTGAGGTGAAACGGTTAGACTTTCCAGAGGTTCAGATTTCCCTGACAAAACAGCCCACTGCAGCTGTGTCAAGCCTTCCACAGAGGCTGGTCTTCTCTGCTGATTGATTCTGTTGATTCAGTTGCTATAAAGTAATATTAGCCACCCCCCCAAACACACACACACACACACACACACACACACTGACAAAACAAATGGAAATAGTTTGCAATGTTTTAAATTCTGGCTTCCTTTTCCTTATTAGCAATTAGCTAATGAGCTAATGCCTGTGTGCATGTAAACATACGTGGATATATGACGTTGTGTGTGTGTGTGTGTGTGTGTGTGTGTGTGTGTGTGTACTGCAGCTCACTGTGGGGATTGTTTACTTATTTTTCTTTCTGATGTGATGGAGAGATGCATGGTTTCATGGAGCGGCCACTTTAAGAACCACCTGAAAACATAATTTATAGCTGGGATGAGGACTTTTCTTTGCTGTTGTCAGGATGGAAAATCACCACCAGGCATGAGACAGTTGTTGGCTTGATGTTATCCATCATCATGACAGCATCATCCATAAAGCCGTCATCCTTTCACTAATAAGCTCAGCTGTAAAACCGGCGAATGTTGCACCTCGACGGAGGAATCTAGCAGCCACCGCGGCCAAACGAGTTATAGTCACCTGTTTGTGTCAACTGCAGGAATGATGGGTATTTCCAGAGAATATTTGGTGTTAAAGTGAGAGTGCAGTAACCTTTTAATAGCTGAGTTTCACTCACACGGCATTCCAACAGATCAAACCGTGACACACGTGAACACAGCGAGATGTGAGGTTCAGATATGTAAAGCAACCAAAGAACAGCCCGTTGGATTTATGAGCCATAGAGCCGGAAACCGCCGCGTCGCCAAGTTTTCGTCCTCTGATAATCTGGAGATGATAGAAGATGAGAAGCGGGCATGGGAGGATGCCTTTTTTTTCACATTTTTCATTCATTCTCACTATAAGTCGGACCTCCTTTTTGCTTCGTCTTTGTCCCATCACATTTCATGTGTCGGTAACCTGCCGTGAACAGCAAAGGAAGGGAGAGAAGCTGACACTTCCTCATATGCAAACCGTCCCTGTGCTTCCTTCCATGTGTGTTCACCAGAATTTCCCCTAATGTTAAACACCGAGGTCAGGGCACCCTGCCTTTAAGAATTGCATTAGTATCGATTTCAGTGGAAGGCTGAAGAGTCACATGGCCCAAGTGGGTTTTTTTTTTCAAGTTGTGGTAATATTATTAGTGTTCAGACCTTCGGATAATAAACGTGAAAACAGAACTATGTTTTAAAGTAACATGCAGGGTGTGGAATTATTCAAATACAGTTTCAAATACTGCGTGTAGTCTATACCTCCCGCCCATGGGAGCCAAGCATTTTATCACACTTGCATAAATCTCACTTGATAGCTTGTGTTTGTTTGTGTGTCTGTGTCTGTGTGTGTCTGTGTGTGTGTGTGTGTGGGCCTTAGAGTGAAGAATGACCGACCTCTCTCCCTCCAATTTTCTGTGTTTATTTAGAAAAAAAAAAAAACAAGAAGGAAGTGTAATCATGAAGCCAAACTTTCAAGTGTGCGTGAGTGTGTGTTTGTGCAAGTCGGAGCGCTGAAGAGGCTGAAGTGTTTTGGCACCTTTTTTTTTTTTTCAGTCATCCAGCGCATGAAAAGCGTGAAGAGAGAGACTGGAAGATGCTTTGGTATCAGGGCGTCCGGGTTTACATTCAATGAATGTGTCAGCATGTGTGAATGTAAGTGTTGATAAGCATGTTGGTGTACTTTATGATGATTACAGTGTGGCTTTTATTGGAAGCAGGGTGTGTGTGTGGACTCATAGAAAGGCAATGCTTCCAGGTGATGTAGGGAGTGTGTGTGTGTGTGTGTGTGTGTGTAGGGGTTAGTCGGGGAGATTGCATGCGTCAGTGAGACACATAATGACTTAGTTTACACTCTCTGGTTTTCTGTTCTCTCCTCGATGAGTTCCCGCTTTGCTCTTTTCAGTCAGATTCCCTCCTCCTCCTCCTCGTTTTCCTCTTCCCCTGACATCCGTCTCATTCCCTCCTTAAATTTCAAACATTAAAAGGAGGAGTGACTTCCTCTATTTTTGTCTTGATTCCTCCATCATGGCTGCTCACTCATTCATCACATCATTGATATTTTTGTCTTCTCCACTTTGAAAATCATTATCTAGGCATCTCTGACATTCAAGGCATTTGAACTCACAACAACAACACACACACACACACACACACACACACACACACACACACACACACACACACACACACACACAGTAGCTTGACTAAATGCAACTGTGTGCCTGATTAGCGGAAAGAGCGGTTATTGTTTTTACAATTGTGATATACTTTTTTAGGCCAGGAAACTGCAAAACAATACAGACATTGTGAGAATAATCACTTCCTGGAAATTCCGAGCCACGATTGGCCGACAGCTGCGGATCAGAAGCAGGGGATTGGGTCACGATGTTTTGAGCCAGAAATGACAAATCTGGGATCAGGAGTACAGCTTTCTACTTCCTCAGAGAGACTGCAACTGCAGCAAGCAAAAGACCACAGAGAGATGCCGCAGCGTACAACAAAACCGTTATTTGAAACCATTCAGCAACACGACAGCAGATCCTTAAGCAAACTTTATTTTCTTTATGTGTTAAATTAGCACCGCATTAGCGCTTACATCTGCTAACTTTCTCCTTGAGCTTCAGTGACGATGATGCATCAATAAATACAAAAAGAATGACATTTAGATTCCATCTCCCAAGTTTTTAACAATATTATCAGTGGACAATAAATAAAGAGAACCCATTCAAGGTGTTTTATGTCTGGCTTTCTCAGTCTGTTGCCTCCATTTCACAGTCTTCTCCCTCCCAGTAAATCAATTCCTCTCTCTTGTAATTGAATGTCTTCTGTTTACCGTCCCACATTTAATGTAGACATGTCTGTCCCGGGAAGGGGGGGGGGTCTCTCCTCCGTTGCCCTCTCTTCAAAAGGCACCATTTGACCTGGCTTCATGCTGCTCTGTTTTGATTAACAGCCGTCTCTGCTAGGGAATTTGATTAATTGCTAATCACATTACATTAAACATGACTATTCATAATAAGGAGTAAACAACAGAGAGAGAGAAAGGAAGTTGCAGACAGGATCTCTGATGACAACAGATTAAACGGCGAGAGCTGATTGCATGGTCAACAGGCCGATGTGCCTCCTCCACAGTATGATAGAGGGTATAGGTGTGAAAATGTGTGTGTGTGTGTGTGTGTGTGTGTGTGTGTGTGTGTGTGTGTGTGTGTGTGTGTGTGTGTGTGTGTGTGTGTGTGTGTGTGTGTGTGTGTGTGTGTGTGTGTGTGTGTGTGTGTGTGTGTGTGTGTGTGTGTGTGTGTGTGTGTGTGTGTGTGTGTGTGTGTGTGTGTGTGTGAGAGAGTGAGAGAGTGAGAGAGTGAGAGAGTGTGTGAGACCTCAGTCTAAAATAGGTCTGTTAGCTGCCGGTCATCTGCATCAGCGTAAAGTGACCTGGGCTGCACATCTAAGCTGCTTGCTCTACAACACTGTGTGCCTTTTTATGCGTCTTTTTTATGTGTGTTTAGGCTGCCCTTGCTTTTGTCTGTCTGTGTGTGTGTGTGTGTGTTTGCAAGTTGCTTCATCTGTGTACAGAATGTGTGTGCAAGTGAGCTCCTGTTTCTTTGTGTTCACTTCTTATTCTGTGTGTGTGTGTGTGTGTATAGAGGGGGGCAACTCCCTGGTTTTATTGTATCGCTCCCAGATTCCCCACATGCCAGTGATAAGATGTCATTCTTTATTGGACTGGGGTATATAATAAATGTGTGTGTGTGTGTGTGTGTGTGTGTGTGTGTGATCTCCACCTCCTATAGATTTACATTTCATGCCCTGATGATATTACTGAGCACGTTGCTTACATTTTTGTGGGCATAGATTGCTGCAGGGATGACGTATATTTGCATGCCAACCACAGAAGTTGGCATGGCAGCGGTTCCCCTGACAAAAAAGCCAATAGGATTTTTCCTTTGCAACTTTTACGATACTTACGCAGTTTGTTCAGCAGGATAATCTAATTTTTGAAGCGTAAATGCAATCAGCAGCAGTAAAAAGCTAACATTAGGCTATAAACGAAATGTTACACAGCTGAATTAAAAGCGGACTTGTGTTCTCATTTAGCCACTTGTTAACAAACAACTGTTTTTTTTAATTGTTCTCATTTGACGTATGATATCTCTATTTAAAAATGTTTGAGTAAAATGCTCAAGATACAAAAAAAGCTGGAAATGGTTTTGGGTTTAACAGGTTCACTTGCGCCTGTAAATAGAACTGAAGAACCGCGAGACGGAAAGAACAGTGTCGTTCTGATGTGCTCTGTCTGTGTGTAACCGTGCATGTCGCCGATTGTCGCTTTGTAGCTCTCCCTCCCATTTATGTGTGTGTGTCTCTCTCTGGTTCTCCCTCTCCTCCATGACCTTAACTCAAGCCTTTGGGGGGAAAAAGAGGAGAGAGGGAGACGGAGCAAATCGAGAGACAAGATGGGATTTTTCCCCTCCTCATTTTTCCCCCCTTCTGTTCTATAAATAGCAGCAGAGTGTCATCTGCTGAGCCATAACTAGAGCAGAATGAGTGGAGACTGTGTGTGACTGCATGTGTCAAAGTGGATTTATGTGTCATTGTCTGTTGTGCCTGCGTATGTGTACAGTCTGCTTTCTACTTGCCTGGAAATAATAGCATAATATAAGATCATAGGGGAAGGTTGAAGAAATGCTACTTATCTCCCTAACATCTGAAATAGGTCTGATATTGTAGTGCATTTTTCATAGACTATTAGCATAATGTTGGATGGAAGTTGTGATGTTTAATTAAAGGGATATTCCCTTGAAAACTCATGTTCTGACCTGATTTTGTCCATTAAATTGTCAGTAAAAAAGTAGAAAATTCCTTTTAAAAGGTCCCACAGCTCATTATGATGTTTTCATTGCTTGAATGGCTGATAAGGGGAACGTATGTCATTGCAGTTAATTGAAAGGAAAATATATTTTTTTTAAAACTTAGGGAAAAAAACACATATCTTTGGTAATTTCACTTGAAACATTGCTTAAACGTTTAATCAATTACAGCCGCTGATTAATTTTCTGGTGAGTTAGTGGAGAGAGAGTCTGCCTGACACAATGCTGAGTCAGTGGGAGCAGGATGCACACACACACACACACACACACACACACACACACACACACACACACACTGAGGGAGGTAGGAAGTTCTCCCCACCGGATTAAGAGTCAATCACTCATAAGCCACAGTCTGCATGATGTAATCACCACAGAGGCGAGGTCACATGATCATGTAATGTTCAGTGCCTTTTGAATTGAATGAGAAGCCTCTGTCCTTTTTTAATGCCGCGGTCGAGGATGAACAGCTACTTTATCCCCAACCGGCATCCTCCACAAATCATTTTAACGCCTAATAAACTGAGATTATTGCGAGACGGCGAATTTGCCCGTGTTGCTTTTAAGGTGCCAAAAAGAAAAAAAAACCCTGTTAAATCAAGAAAATTACGCAGTTAATGCGCCATCCCCCCTTCAATCCCCGTCACCGATGAAGATGATGCTTCCTGCCTGTATTGTATGTAACAGCTGCTTTTTCCCCCACAAGGTCCGTGTCCGGATGGGTGAGTCATAAGGTGGGTGGTTTGAGGTTGAAGTCAACAAGTTCACTTAGATGATGAGATTCTGGATGCGGGAAGTGTTTGCCAGATTCAGCTGATAGCAGGCTTTAGGTGGCCCCGCAGTGGTGTTGCATTTATCTGAGATATTAGTTTCTGCGATGAGATAAGACGGGATGTGGGAATATTGTCGACTTATCTCAGAACCAAAAGGGTCAAATGTTGGATTCTTGGGGCAGGCTATGTACTTTTAAAGTGTCCTTTTATGGTATATTCCATGCATTTCAAACTGGGCTTGTTGTTATGCAATAGACTAGAGTCTATTTCTTTAGCAAATGCTCATTTGAATGGGTTTGATTGACACCTCCCGTTAACACTACATGTTGCAATGGAGCGGAAGAAGGATTAATGTGGAAGTGAGTGAAGTCAAATCCATGCAGAGCGTTCAAACCGGTTATTTAAACTCTGAAGTGCTGTGCATGTCACGAAAGCAAGTCATTAATGCATTTCTACGGTTAGATGACTCCGTTTAGCTGCTTTGGTTTCAGGGTCCGAGGATTCGTTGACATAATTTGTTCCTGAGCTCATACATCTAAGTGCTAATGAGTTGTTATGACTACCGTATCTCATAAAACATTCATACTTTGTTACAGCTTTAACACACACACACATACACACACACACACACACACACACAAACCAAACAGTGTCCCCACCCGTCTTTCCTGCTCACACAAACATATGTGCGGCCACACAGACACACACACACACATTATAACAAAGCAGGGTTGACGGAGAGGTCAGGTCTGTTTGTTTACTGTTGTCCTTCCTTTGTGTGTGTGAACGCGTGCGCGTCGCGTTGTCTATTCATTGTGTTATGGGCGATAAACAGCTCACCTCTGTCACCCTGTTGTTGACTCGGGCGCGGTGGCGCTCAGAAGAGGGCGGCGGCGAGCGAGGGAGCGAGAGAAGCGCGGAAGGAAGAAATGGAAAGATGGAGGAGGAGAGAAAGAGGGAGCATTTACAACGAAAGATGAGAATGAAACATAAATTACAGCAGTATAAAGATGTAGAGTAAGGGAGGGTTATGCTGCTCTTTTGTCTGACCTGAATGCAAGACTGGGCCTTTAGTGTGTGTGTGTGTGTGTTTTCCCAGGCCTTATCTGAAAGCCTTCCATTGGTTCTCACTCCATCAATATTTGATTGGAAATATCTCCAGTTCTTCCTCTTGTGCTGAGTGTGCATGTGTGTAGCTAATGGAGCTACATGCCGTAAATACAGTCATGCATGTGTGTGCATGGCGGCGTGTGTTCAGTAACACATTAGGGCCGCTGCAACACAACTTTACTTTCTCTTCATTTTCGTGTAGTTTCGAGTGGATCAATTTAATCTAGATTGAGTGTAAAATGTGTAACATTGGCCAGAAATGATGGATTAGTCTCAGTGAAAACAAAATTAAGTTTTAAAAAACGAGACAACAGAAGCCATTGATGGCGTGTAACAAAGGCAGGGAGACAAATATAGAAACAGAGAAAAATATGAGGCGGAGCTTGTCCCAAAATTTAAATAAATAAAGTACAGAGAGATAAGTTACGAGCAAAAGCTGCACAAGAGAGAGAGAGAGACAGAGACGGGGCTGATGAAACTCAAAAGAAAGTGTGATATTCATAGAGATTAAGAGAGACAGAGAGGGGGAGATATAAAAAGAGAGATGCAGACAGAGGGGAGAGTGAGTGAGGGTGATGCAGACGGGGGGGGGGGGGGGGATTGAGAGTGAGACAGAAAGCTAATGGGGAGCTTTAGAAGGTAATGGACTGTGGATTCCCTGTGGTCTGATGCTAGTCCCATTCGACCTGTGTACTTTAGGCATTGTCTGCCACATTGTAAACTCAATATCCAGATGCTCCTCGGCCCTGGGGCTTTTTGCACAAGAGTTCAGAGCGGCTCGCGCAGCTCGTCTGCAGTTTAACGTCCTCTCACACAGGAAATTCTGTGTTACAGTTAACCAGTTTTAGTTTCGTGAATTGAGAGAAGAAGAAACATGCCATGTGGGGTAACTGTTGACTCTACAAACAGACATAGTAAAGAAGTGTGTGTGTGTGTGTGTGTGTGTGTGTGTGTGTGTGTCGTGCGCGCGTGTGCATGCATTGCCATGCAAGCTTTGTTTGCAGAAGAACAGGTTAGGGTGTTGATGCAGCTTTGGACGTTGACCAGGAACAGTTTCTATCCTAAATATCCTGAATTCTGTGAATATTGAGGATTCATCAAAAGTAGCAGCTCGGTATCAGGAGGCTATTTTTTAAAGAGTTTGTTGTGCATGCATTTAAGTGCCAGAGCAAGGTGACTAAAAAGCAGACATGCACCCCATTTTGAGGTTCAACTTTGCGTTGCAGGGGAAGTTGCAGGTGGCGTCAAACCACACCACAGTCTGCAGCACATCCGCACACTGCGGTCGCAGCTAATGCACAGCTGCACTACAACACACGGCGCTATTTCTGTACGTCGAGTATATATCAGATATTGCGGTGAGCCGCCAGCTATCTGCTACCTGCGTACGCATCCGCATACCTCTGGTGTACTCTTACACTGCCCTGGTTCCTTCCAACAGATTGATTGACACGTCGACTATAATTAACCCTTTAGTTATCTTCTGTATCAATTATTTAATTTGACTCAATTAAAATTTAACAAACGGCAAAGGGACCCCTCCAGGTATATTTCCTTGGCCTTGAGGATGTTATTGATACTGATCATTGGAACAGATACTGTAGACACACGCTGCTCTTCCAGGTACACACTGCTAGTCTGTGTTTATGCTAGTTGACAGCCAAGTATGTAAGTCGACGCCGTCTTGAATAACCGCATAAAAAGATAATTAGCTGGTTAATTTACCATTATGCTTAATAATTCTCGCGACAGAGCTTGGTCTGGTTCGGAGCTGAAAAGGCCAAGAACAGAAGGCATTTCTGGTAAGTGTGTCTTTCAGCACATTTTTAGGGAGGATTTAACTCTAAACCCTTGCGGTGTTGGGGAATGTCCTTAATTAGCCCAAACACTACCTTTGTTTCAGCTCAGTAGCTTGAAGCGGCCATGGGGGAGGATGAGAAGGAGTCGATACAAAAGGGTTGAAAAGGTGGAGGCAGGGGGAACAAATGGAGACGGATGAGAAGGAAAGATATACCTACTTAAAAACTGCAATGAAACGTGCCATATCTATAGATTTCATCTAACTTCTGTATCTGTAATTAGGGATATGGGACGTCATTAAAAAAATGTCACCATCCCATGCCTATCTAATCTAACATCTAGCATGTTTGCGACTGGTGAACAATGGCGGGGTTAGTATGCGGAAGCCTGCACGTCCCACGCCAGGCTCATCCCCTTTTCACCGTAAATTACCGAGAAATCCGTCGATGATTTGGTTAAATGTTGAGCAATAGATGTGTTTGTATGTGGGAACGGACTTCACCCAAGCCAACAGTGTGACTGTTGTCATCAACCCTGTCTCTACTTGTCTATTGATGTTTATCCGCCAAAGTCATCTCTGAGGTTTCTTTTATTTTTCTTTTAGGTGTGTTGATGAAGATTAACTCCCGTCTCTTGGTTTATCAAGCTATTTATGATCCTTTTGTCATGCTCATAAATACGTCTTTGTTATTTATGGGCTTTTATTTCCCCACATCAACCCAAGCAGGTCCTGCTGCCAGCAAGTGTTTCTGCCTCGTTGACATGAGTGATGGCTGCTCGCCCTTCTTTTATCCCATCTTTTATACAATATGAATAAACAGTACGCCTGCCTTTGTTTGGCAAACCTGAGCTCAGCTTGTTTGCCTGTGTGTGTGGTAACGCTTGTGTGGGTGTGCCTTCATGAATGTGAGGTACACATAGGTGGTTAACTTTTCCCATAATGTTTGTTCTTTTCTATCGAAACTATTGACTATTGACATTAGTTTACAGCCCAACCATCCGTCAAAAATTGCTGATAAATCCGTAGCTCAAATTCATTTTTAAGGCACTCTACATTTCTTAATATTTTTTCGTTTTTTCCGTTTTTCATTTAATCAGGGTGAGTGTCGAGGATCCAATTAAAAACCAAAATGACTCGCTATCTCATGTTCTATGTTGGCAGACTGCCTTTTCTCACTGACTCAGCCATGAGACAGGTACTCTCAGCCCTCAGACAGGTCCACTCACCTGTCTGTGGGACAGGAAACGCACTCGGCGTTTAACATCACTTAGCCCATTTCCGCGTATTTCCCTCCCTCCACATTTTTTCTCCTCTGGTTTGTCATTCCGTCCTCTCTCCAGACGACCGCGGTTCGACCCCTGGTATTTTCTCAGTCTGGTGCACAATCATTCGCCCATCTCTCTCTTCTCTTCCTCAAACTCTTCAATCTCTCTCGTCTGCTACTCTCCCTTTAATTGATTCTTTCTCTGCTCTCCTCTTTTTTCCCTCAGTCTTCCTCTCCTCTTCCTGTCCTGCTGTCTTCTCTGCGTCACGCTGAACTCGTCTTCCTCTCTGCTATCGCTTTGCTCTCACCTCTCTTTTTCTTTCTCTCTCTCTCTCGCTCTCTCTCTTTCTGTCTATAAATAGCAGTCTCGTGGGCTGGAGGTGTTAGCAGCAGCAGCAACAGCAGTGCATGATTCATATTTTAGCTCAGACTTTTTATTTACCTTTGCTTTTCTCCTGACTAGACCTCTTCTCTTCTCTTCTCTTCTCTTCTCTTCTCTTCTCTTCTCTTCTCTTCTCTTCTCTTCTCTTCTCTTCTCTTCTCTTACACATGAAGGCATCTGGATCATATTCAAATTACTTTCACCCCAGTAAACTGTGTGTGTGTGTGTGTGTGTGTGTGTGTGTGTGTGTATGGGTGTGTGTGGTTGTGTGTGTGTGTGTGTGTGTGTGTGTGTGTGTGTTCTTCCCTGAATAGAGGCCATGAACAATCATGGCGTCCATTCATCAAGCGGTCCCCTCTTTAAACTCCCACATAAACCCTCCTCCTCTCATGCTTAGTGGTCAAACATAGAAGAAACTGGTTGTAGGATAGATTTCTGAATGTGAAGCACGTTATAGGGAGTCATTCTCAGCAAGTTTCAGAGAGGCAGAGGGCCTTCTGTCAGCAGTGTTTACAGCTGAGTAAAGTTTTATTTCTCCTACCTCGTTGACCGAAAACACAACTCTTCGCACAAAGAAGCGAGTATCTGCCGAAATCTCCGGATGTTAAAGTCAGCATGAAGGTTCAGTGGTAAACCAGACAGTTGAGATGGTTGTCGAAGGGAAAATAACTATGCTGTAAAAGTTTTATTTGCAAACTGTTGGGCGCTTTTGTTAATTCTTTGGATTTGTGTGAAGAGTTTGTGCGGATATCACAATGTGACGGTCAATTTTATAGCTCCAGCTATAAAAGAGTCATACAGAATTAGTCATAATGGATTTATAGATCAATGGATACGCATTAAAAACGTTTGTGTAAGTCATGTGCTTTTGTAAAAGAATAAATATTGTCACCAGACTTAAACTCCCAATACATCTTTATAGTCCTTGAAACAAATCCAGCATTGGTTCATCTAAAGAAAAAAAAAATCCCATATATATACATAATGTGTTGTTTGTGTCCTCTCAGTAGGGCATTTGTAACACTGAACACTTTGTAGAGACTTGGCAACTTAACTGTGTGACCAAAGTGTGGCTGATCATGTGAACCATTTGTGTAAAAGGTGCTATTTAAAAAAAAAAAAAAAAAACACTAAACTAAATGAATTATGAAATGTTCCATGTTATATAAATGGACTGAACATTTTAACAACTACCCACCTGGTTGCTTTTATGATTTCATAGTGTCCACAATTCTCATATTAATCTAAATACTCATAAAAGCAGATATAATGTAATATTATATCCACCTATGTATGCAGTTAAATCCATGTGCAAAAAAAGAGCATGATGAACACCCATTCGACCATTCAGCAATGCATTCATACACTGACATGCCTCACAGGGAGAAAGACGGGAGGTTCCCATTTAGTAGGAGGTCTGAGGTCAGATTTAGGGTCGGTGTGTTGGAGTGGTCTATTGGGGTGGTAGATACACAGAGAGAAGAAGAAGAAAAGGACATGAAGGGGGGTAGAAAGAGGAAAACTTGATTCATTCACATGAATCATGTCTGATGTGCTGACTTAACAGGATGCGAGCATGCAATCCTATAGTCATTTCTGGTAAGTGTGTGCGAGTGCGTGTGTTTGCGTGCCAACCACTCTTCTATATCACGGTTGGCCCTGTGGTGAACTGATGAGGCAAAGCGAAGAGGTTTTCAGTTAGGGAACATTAAAACATCAGTGAATGTGGCTTCTGCTGCTGAGTTTATCCACTTCCACCATCGTTGAGAGGTTCTGCTCAAATTGAGAATCCTGTTTTTGCGTGGTAAAGTTTCAAAATGAAGGTCCTTGTTGGGAGTTTGTTGGGTGGGGGTTCAGACGGCAAAGCGGGCCTAGTTAGAAGGTAGAACTGTTATTTGAATAACGCTTGTCAGACGTCACAAAGCCGAGCTCTGACACAATATTTTCACAACTGCAGCAACAAGAGAGTGTGTGCTTTTTTTCAGGTTTCCTATCAGATAAATGAATGATTCAACCCAGACTCCCAACCGCAGCATTCACACACACCGATGCTGTGATGCAGTACGTGTTGGCACAGCTCTTAGCGTGGACAGGTGTGGGGAAGTCTTTTGAAGTCAAATCGCTTGCCAGTCGTCACATGTGGCCCCCAGAAACCCGTCTGAACAGTCGGTTATGAAGACGCAGCCTTTTTAAAAAGCAAATGTATTCATGGATGCGAACATCCTGCTGGAGCAGCACATCTTTTAGCTCCGTACCCGTCCTGCGTTTGCCTGAGCTTGTATGCAGCATGTCTTTATACTGCGATCCTGATGTATTCCTCCCTCTGACTAAAACCCTGTTTTTCTGACCTCTCATAAACCTACAGCAGCGTGACGTAACGCGCGTCTGTGTATGTGTGCACGTGCTTTTGTGTTTTTTTCCCCATCTTGGACAGAAAGCCTAGTGGAGGCATTTCTGTTGACATTACCCACTCTTTCTCTGGCCGTGCCCCCCCCCCCCCCCCCCCCCCCACTCGTCCCTCCCTCTTTCCAGAGTTTTCTTTCTTTTTCTTTTTACCATTCCACGCCCGAGTATGTGCACACTCGTGTGCATTTGGACCTCATTGACCTCTAATGTAACATCTCTGATGCCTCATCGGGCTTTGAGCAATTGCAGACTTTTAGTTTGACATTTTAAACACCAAATGATGATTTGATCAATTGGAGAAAATAATCAAACAAAGTAATAAATAATCCTTAGTTGCAGCCCTACTGGGACGTGTTTCTATTTTTTCTCCATGCAGTTATGTAACATATTAACAGCTCTTCATTACATAAACAACATTGCCTCTGAGAAACTCTACGGCAACAGCTGCTGAAACGCTGCTAAGATTTGTCACATGGTCAACTTACCAGGAATTCAACCCTGCAACTTTCACGGCCCTACTTGTTTTACCTTCAGGCCGCCGCTGCTCTGCTGGAGGAATCCGACTCATGAAAAGAAAGTAGGCTTATTCAGTGTCTCTTTCTTCCTTAGCCTGACCCTTATGTCAGGGTAGACCGCATTGTATGGATATTTTAAGCAGCAATTGTGTGAACTCGGGCTTAGAAATCATATTGTCATCGCTCATTGTTGTCATTGTTCCCAAGAAGAAAAGTTGGATATCTTTTATACCTGCGCTCACATGCGCACCTCATTCAGGCACAATGAAAGTTTTTGCTGTGGATCTATATATATTTTCTTTTTCGAGTGTGTGCACACGGATCCCTACGCTTGCGTGTCTGCGTATCGATAGCAGCTCAGCTATTGTACAGGCCTTTATAAAGCTAATTGCAGCCAGATGTACTGCGTGATTAATTATAGGGGCTCCTTTCAGAGGCGACAGAGCTGTACATTATTGTAATTATCCAGCTTCTTGCCCCATAAGAAAGTCTGCGAACCATTACACGAAAGCAGAGACAGCTGGAATAGCAAACCTGCTTGTTTCTTAAACTTTGGGTCGGGACCCACTGGTTGAACGGGATTGAGAAAAGCAGCTAGAAATGTTTAACGTGCTAATCTGAAACATGAAATGTGAAATATTGTCTTTAGTACTAAAAGGGTGGCTGAATGGTGTGGATGGCGTTATCAGCTCTAACTGTATGAGTATGAGCTCACATGCAAACATGCACTAAATGTATGCACTGCTCGGCCATGTCAACAGAGCAAGGAGAAGCTCGGATAACAACACACACAGAGGGAGAGCGACTACCTTCTCTGCTCAGCTCGACATTTCTCCGCCATATCTTTCCGTAGCAAATAGTTATTTACTGCTATATTAATGCTCTGAATATCGTATATTGCACCTTTTAAAATGAAAAATAATTTATGCGAGTAGGTGGTGCAATGAAAGAAACCGGCAGCTCCTGTAGATTATAAGAACAAACCTTTAAGAAAGTCAATCATTCGATTCTTCCTGTCACTTTCTGGAGAAACCGTTTTAAAATTCTCCTTTTGTAGGAAATGTCTTTGTCCAACTTTTTAATCGGGGCTTGTGGTTATCTTCGTCTAATAGTTTGCTATTGTTACAAAGCGTGTGAATTGGTGTAGTAGTCTCATTAGTGAGGCCCGTTGTCATTATTACACTTATATATCCCGAGAATGAGACTCATTACGAAGTTATACAATTCTGCTTTTGTCTCAATTGACGGCTCATTACCGGAGCTGTCTTCCCTCCCGCCTCCTCTCATGCCCCCCCTCCCCCTCATCCCTCTCCTCCTTACATCCCTCATCCCTCTAAATGCAGCCTCTCCTGCCTCCTTTCGCCCCCACTTCTCCTTTTCCCTACTTGTAATCTTTTTCCTCCTCCTGATCAGCCGGGAACATCTGCTCCTATCCTACACTCCTTCATCTTCCGCTCTGCTCCCATCTGTCTTCGTCCTCCTATCCCCTCCTGTTTTTACTTTTACTTTAAACTCCCCCTTCTCTCCAACTTCTTTAGTTTCTCATAGTCTCGTGCCACGCCGTTGTCTCCCATTTTCTCTTACTTATCAATTAAAACCCCTACAAGATCTATAAAAAAACATATTAAAGTAGGATAGATGGGTGTCATCAACACTCCTGTCCCGTCCAACAGGCGGGACAGGAGTGATGCAGTGATTTTTCACAAAAATGGCGGCGTGTTTCTGGTGGATGTAAGCGTTCGTCGCCGTGACATTGACATCTCTGTCTCAGCGAGGCATTACTGAGACAAAGAGGCACCTCAGCAGTAACCCTACACTGTGTGTGTGTGTGTGTGTGTGTGTGTGTGTGTGTGTGTGTGTGTGTGTGTGTGTGTGTGTGTGTGTGTGTGTGTGTGTGTGTGTGTGTTCGAACAGTGATTGCATCATTGTGTCATACAATCCAACCCTCCATTTCTGCCTTCCTCATCTTCTCCCCTCTCCTCCGCCTCCATCCAAATCCGCTGTAGTTTGCACAGTTGGCCTGGAAACCGTTATTGTTATTGAATCATACTTTCTGGCCGGCGCATTCTCGTCGAGTTTCATCACATTTTTTTTTACTTGAATGCAACCGCTCACATATGCAGACCGTAACTCACTTTGCCTGTGTGTTCATGAAGAGATCAGGCGCCGTTTGGAACGTTTCTGCATTGTGTGTCGTCCCAGCAGGAAAGAGTTCAGAGGACAAATATGCCCATTTCCTCTTCCCGTAACCTCATTTCCGTCCTCCCTTCTGCTCTCACCCCTCCCCTGCCTTCCTCCCCCGGTTTGTTGGTCACATGTGCATGCAGTGTCTCCATCTTTATGAACTCATACATTTAAAAGAGAAGAAAAGGAATGTTTATTTTCCTATGCATTTCTTCGAGCTCCTGTCTAGCCATAACTTATAACGCAACAGATGTCAAGGTATATTTTCGACGTTTTCTATTTAAATGTGTCTGCTTCAAATAACAAGTGGGTGTCTGCGATAGCAACCTAGAGCAAAAGCAAGAGGGAAAAACTAGGCTAATGTGCGCTTTGGCAGTAATGGACTCTCATCTGGTAAAAATTAACCCCAAAACCTGCATGTAGCAAAACCACAGTCACTCGTCAGACGGACCCACAGAGAAACACACACAAACACGCACGCAGCGTATAAACGCGTACAATTGGCTGCTGGGCGTTTCTGGAGCCCATCCAGTTGTCTGTCACAGATTATTGAGTTTGTAGCGCACGGCTCTATCGGTAGCTTGTATCTGTTCAGCGTCTCTGATTACCACACAGCCGAAATCAGTTCCTCTCCCTCGTCTCCACTAACCAGCTGCAGAGGAAATATAGGCCACGGTGAGGGGAGGAAAAGGCCATTGAGTTATTGACTTATGGTGTCATTTAAAATAAATCTTTTATTTTTCTCTCTTTAAAATTCACCTGATTTTCCACTCATTTCTAGCTGTTTCTCTCTGTTTTGCTTCCCCTTTAGTTTTTTTTTAGTTTTTAGTTTGTTTCATATTAAATATGACACATTTTGTGTTTGTTTCATATTAGTATGTTTGTTTATATCGCCTCCTGGCTTTTGTTAATCTGTTGACAACCTCAAGGACTTGTGGAGGAGTTAGGCACACAAACGCTCACACACATCACCGTGTAGTATTCTTAGAGTCAGTGTGAGTTTGTGCCAAAGAAAAGCAACACTATACATGTAAACAGATGGCCGGCTGCTCTCTGAGGCAGACGGAGAAATCATTTTCGCTGCTGTAGATATTCAGTTATTAATTCAAATTAATTTACATGAGTGTTTCATGTAAAAACTGTGTGTCCCTGTCACAGGAAATGAACTTCAAAGAAACAATGACAAAGTATTGGCACTTCCCTGGCTTATAGAGGATGGACAGTACAGCCATGTGTAGTAGTAGTTGATTTTGATTTTGTCATCTATCAAAATAAAGGAGAATTTATCATCTTGAAGTATTATGAGATAGTTCTAAAGTTACAATGAGGTGAAAGGTAACCTGTGGAGTTGTCTTACAAAGTATCCCCTTAAAAAGGTTTTTAAAGAATACTATGCTTCTTTGCACATTAGCGCCACCAAATGTCAGTTAGTAGAAAAACAGGAATTAGGAACCAGCACGAGCACGGACTACATACCAAGAAAACGGGGGCCCACTCATCAAAACACCATGGAGCTGCTGGTCACAAATCCATAGGGTGCATTTAATAAAACACTTATTTGACATTTTCAGGCCAATACTGATGTAAGACCCTGTACAACGTGCATATTGCATGCTTATGTTCTAATTAAAACAAAAACTGCAGAATAGTTGGCACGCGGATTACTGCGACTTGATTGGGCCGCGATGGCCGGTGATGCTCTTTAAAGTGAAACCTGAGAAGTTCAGTTAATAGTGGAGTCCTTGACTTAATGGAGTGTAAAGGGATAGTCCTCCCGGATTATGTAATAGTTTTATCTGGGACAGCCCTCGTCCTCACTCCAGCGCTGGCGTGACCCACCGTTAGATCATCAGTTACTGTAACGGTGTCGCGACCTCGCTTTAAGACGAGTCATTTACGCCCCGTGGAATCCAGGGAGACGCACACCGACGCACACACAAACGCACGCCACATGGTAATGAACTCAGCAGCATCTGTTGGTATTTTTGTCGGCTTTAGAAGGGATTTTATAGATGACCCTCCGTCAGTACAGACGACTTAGTTGCGCTTGTCTCTGAAAAAAACGATTTAAAGAATGGATCATACCAACATAGCCTCTGCTTGTTTATGCTGTGTAAAATTTTGCTATATTAAGAATGGAAAATCCCTTTTACATGCAAATCCCTCCTCCCCACATACACACATGCAGATGTATGCACATAAAAACTATGCACATATAGTGTTGCCCATAGAAACACACAACCGCTTTATTCACACATGACACACAAGCTGCACGTAAGTGCCGTGTGGCCTCCTGTGCAAAAAAGGGTCAAATTCTCAGAAGTTCAAAGACTTTTGGGCGCCTCGACGGCCGGCCGGATCGCTGATATACGACCCATTTCTTTCGTCTGTCTCGCGTTTCAAATTAATCTTAGGTACAGTTCAAAGAGGATTTTGCAGCCCAATCAATCAAACGAGACACCAGTCCACGCTGCTCGTTTTTCAAAAATCAACATTTTGTATCTTAAGAAAGAGAGAGTTGAGAAAATGACTCTGACGTAGCTTGTTTTCCACCTTATTGTAACAGATGAGTAATTTAACTTCAATTTTAGCAACATCCGGTGCTTCCATTTTCCTCTTTCCTCTTGCAAATACAAACACACTGTGTCCAATGCAAACCCGTCCAAGCCTATTACTCCTGACAATCTTACTGTGCTGATAATATAATAATGAAGCTGAAGGAAAATAATACAAGAAAGCCTTTCAATGTGACCAATTCAATAACAACCATTTGACCATGAAGCTTTGGATCCTTGTTTACTTCAGTAAACTTGGATCTTTTTTTTGGTGTGACAAAGGAGGCCATTGTTGGTTGATTATAATTTCAATCAAAACCGCAACCAGTGAATAAGAGCTTTATTAGAGTCCTGGATATAAACAGGTTGGGCTCAGCTGATTCAGGATTTGGGCAGTGCACTGGATTACAGACGCTTTTCTGTGTCTTGAGGGTCACAGGTTCACAGGCCGGACTGTTTTTAACCGAGAACTAGAGTGAAGCCTGGCATGTCATCATTTTTACTCATTAGCTCCAAATGTGGGATAATTCCTGGCATAATGTGATTCGTTGTGCATGGCATGCCGTTCTGTTAAGGATTAACACTTTTGAGGGGAAGTTCCACTCATTATCCTGAGATTTCCTCTCATTATCCTTGGATTGAGACGACCGGATTAAGTGGTTGAACTTGAGGGGTGTGATGTGGGTGACAGGGCCAGTTTTTTATAGATGCATCCTGCATGTATTGTGGAGTGTGGAGGGGGGGGATCCCATGAATGGAAAAAAAGGGGTGAGTCACGAGAGTGAGTAAAGTATTGGAATAGATAGGAGAAGGGTGAGGGGGTGGGAGGAAGATGGGCAGTGAGGAGACAGCGAAGAGGAGAGGAGGGGAGGTGAGGCGTGACCAGCAGAGCAGAGGGTAATGACGGCACTGATGCATGGTGTGTGTGTCTGTGTGTGTCTCTGTGTGTGTGTGTGTGTGTGTGTGTGTCTGTCTCTGTCTGTGTGTGTGTGTGTGTGTGTGTGTGTGTGTTGCACAGCCAGGCACAGAGAGATGAGACAATAGGGTGCATGATGAGTGGCAGGCGGAGATGGCACCTATTGTTAACACATGAGTACACTCATACACACTCATACACACACACACACATTGGGGTTGTTATTGAACGCATCCTGATGAATGGGTTTGATTGTGGAAAAAAAAAAAGTAATATGTATATCTTTGTCTCCAAAGGTGAAAGTTAAGAAAAACCATAGTGTATGTATCTCACCACATCTTATACAGAAACAACCCATTTTCAGCCAACAGCTAGGTCAGATTACAGGTCACACACACACACACACACATGGCCCTGGTTACTGCAATATGTAGAGTGGTGATTGATGGGGAAACCAAAAACCAGCTAAATAGGAGGAAAGGAGGGGGGTGGGGTGACAAAGAGTGAGCGAGGCAGTCGGGAAAGAGAAACACGAAGGGAAAGAAAGAGAGGACAAAAAAAGATGAAGCAAACGCGTGGAGAATATAAGAGGAGGGCGTGAACAAGTGAACTCCAATCTCGGTGTTTCCTTTGTTTTGGCTGAAACGTCCGTTTCAATGACGAGATCGGTCTCCGTCACTTTCTCTCCCTCTCTTGACTTTTAGTGGAACTTCTTCATCCTCTTCTCAATCATTCTTATTCGTAACAGATGCTCTCCCTCTCTCGTACGCTGGCTAACCATAACAAGCTGTGGTGAAGGTCTCCGAGAGGTTTTTGGTTTGTGTGCACAAGTGAAAAACGTACGTGTGTGTCTCTTTGGTGCACATGTTTATGAGGTGTGTGTGTGAGTGTGTGTGTGTGTGTGTGTGTGCTGCAGGGGGTTTGTGGTTCTTTGCAGGAGAGCGTTTCCAGAATGTGGGGGGTCTCAGAGACACTTTGGCTACACACTGGGTCTTTTTCATGCACTTGCAGATACACGTGCACACACACACACACACACACAAACAGCCCCTATATGTGCCCCCGTCCACTGTAGGTCTTTACTGCACACAGGAACAAATCAGCTCATTCACTCAACCCAGAAGCTTAATGTAATCAAGATTTACAGGTCAGGATTTTTAGCTTTCGAGTGACAGACCGACATTCTTCGATATTTGTGTCAGGGCTGCAAAGGTTAATCAGAGGAACATGGAAGTGGGTCAGTGGCACATTCTGGACAAACTTGGATGAAAGGTTATACTGTACAGTTAGGTTTCCAAGAAGGGTTGCATGTTTATGGTAAAAAAAATAAGTCTGCTGCCAGTTTCTCGTTGTGTGTTGGAATGATTACTACTATGCATACAAAACATTGCATTTAGCCATTTTGGCTTGTTCATTTGGTGGTTTCCATACCCGGCGTGTTGTCCGTGGATGTGTAGTTGTAACAATCAGGCTTACTGCTCTGGCTTGAGATCGAGGTCTGCATATCTGATTAAATCACGTCTTGTTTTTTCACTCCCAATTTGTTAAAATGACTTTGCCACGCAGCTGAACAGTAGCATGAAACATAACTGGGAGGAACCGCCGCAGGTCAGAAGTTGATCCAGTTATGTTTCCGTGCCGGAGGCAGTTAAATGATAAACAATAGCTGTCGTCAGTTCGGTGGAAGTATAAGCGTCATTCTTTCAGTTGATATGATATTCTTAATAATTCAGACACACAAGTACATGCACGCTAAAAGTCCTGGGAACCTGCAGGTGTCTCCCCCGGGAAACAGGAAGAGATTGTATGGGAATTCATCGGGGCAGCTGTAGCTCACTGAGAAGAACCTCGGAGTGTCCTTGTGCTTTACGGCCTGTACGGCTGAAAAAAGTTTCAGGTAAACTCTGAGATTCCACTTTCTGATATTCAACACTGACTGGTAGGATTATAAACTCTGTTCGAACCCATATTGCTGTTGTATAATGGAAACAACAACAGTCATATGCAATTATTTATGTGTAAGCTTCCACTGTCCCCAGGAGAGATTATGTACTTTGGACAATATCCTGTGAGTTTCAGGACCCAGACCAGTACAGAAAAGGACCAAACCCTGCAGTATTTGTTGTAAATCCAGCGTTGCACCAGTTTACCATCTCACAGTGTTGATTGTCTGAATTTTCTGGCACCCGCAGCATTGTGTTCTGTTGCAACCTCCATCCATCTGTTGCTGTGAGCGCGCTGCTGGCTCGCTGGGGTGCAACAGACCAGAGAGGACGAGAGCAGATGATCGCCGAGTGTTAAAGCCCCGGTGGGATGTCCAGACTAGACCAGTTGATCAGAGGGTATCAGCTTTCAGCCTCTCTGCAGGAAGCCGCACGGCGCTTTGACACTGCGGATTCTGTTTCTGCTCGCCCGTCTGGCTGCCTGGTCGTGTACGTGGGTGTGTGTTTGTGCTCATGTGTGTCCTCAGTTGGCTGTTGCAGACCAGAAATAGGCCAGACAGGCATAGCGCTGTCACTTACGCAGGGAAGTAAAGGTGGCTCCTCAGATCGGCGAAAGGAAGATGGAGAGAAAGCGAAACTAGGCTTGGAGAGTGAGAAGTCCTTGTGCTGTATGTCAAATAAGAGGCTGCAGATGTTTGTGTGTGTGTGTGTGTGTGTTTGAATAAGAGAGAGAGAGAGAGAGAGAGGCTTGGATGGAGTGTGAGGGTATTTTTGAGGCTGGCAAACTCGAGTCTCATGATGTTTTGACGCTCGGAGCAGAAAAGAAGGGACGAGGAGCAGGAAAACAACCACTCAACAGGAAGGCTCATGCGCCACAGATCAAATGAAATTCCTAAATATGCAAATGTTAATAACATTTTTTTTTTAACCATACATAATTCTTTAAGTTATGCATTTAGTGTCTCTTACACAGCCTCTACTGTATAGTCGTGTACCCGTTTATGCGCTAGAATGAAGAAGGAAACATTAATAATGGATTAGGAAGCCCCCTTAGACTTGCTGTCTGCTTTCACTGCCCGTATCTACGGAGACACACACTCAGCGAGAGAGAGAGGGAGAGAGGGAGAGAGGGAGAAAAGTACAGAGCGAGCAAGATGGGGAGAAGTAATGTTCTAGTGCCCTGAGGGAGGTTTCTAACAGTGATATGGGTGGTCAGGGTCTTTTCTGAGTGCTGCTGGGAAGGCGGACGTCGGCTTCCAGTCAGTCACGTGACTGACAGATAGTGTCATGTGGTCACGCAGCGTGTCATGTGATCATAATATGGAGAGAAGAATAAAAGAGAGAATAGAATGGGACTACTGTTAAGCACATATATGGATGTTCCTGTGTCGGTTGCTAATGGGCCCTCATCAGGGAAGTGGTTGCTGCGGGATGAAGGGATAAGCTGTAACGGGCCTGTACACACACACACACACACACACACACACACACACACGCACACACACACACACACACACACACACACACGCACACACACACTGCACTTTAAAACACTGATGCTTTCAGACTCTCCCTCCGTATGTGTAAGTCATATGATATAGATGAGGCCCCGGGTTATACAATGGGACAATATGAGATCATTACCTCTCAAAGATTGTCGTAATCTCTGGAGAAACTCTAATAGCTTCATAACATTAAAAAGACTTACGCAACGTGACCTGTTGGGATCTTCTGTGGTGAGATTTTTTGTTAAGAAAGAAATAATTTGATTGCATCAAAAATAAACGCATCTTTTTTTAAGTGAACATCCTCATCAATTGTTCTTAAATCAGATTAAATTCCATTTTAATTCATTTATATTTATACAGCCGGATTTTCACAAAGTCTTTTATCATAAATCATAAGTTAAGTCCCTGCAAAAGTTTTTATTTATTTATTTTCTCCATTTTTCACCTCACGCTTTTTTTATTTTTTATTTACCCCGGATACGGGGGTCAATCAACTTATTGTGAGTGTTTGTTGTTGTGATATGTGATAAAATCCTATATTGTCCTGTTCTAGTGTGAGGTAGGATTATTTAATACCCATAGTACCACCACCTTATCCCAGCTCCAGAATCTGGGGATTTGGTGGCACTGTAGCTTAAAACACAATGATTGCTGCTGAGCTTGTGCTTTGTCTCGGATGGTTTGCACTAATGCGCTGGATGCTTATTTTAATACCACATTCAAATGAAGAATTAAATAAAATAAAATAATACAATGCTGTAAAAAAAAAAAAAAAAAAAAATCACTGACTCACATTTTATCCGAAAGAATGTCAGAATGTCGTTGAATAGAATGACGAAAGGGTTTAATTGGTTGCAAGGTGCCCCTAGTCGGATCTCTATTTAAAACTGGTTGCCGTGGTGATAATCGTGATCATTTTGCCAGGAGTGGGTGTCTCACCTCAAAACACCTTAATAATACCGTTGCTTCTTTGAATGGCTGTGGTCTCACACCGCGTTCCCAGTTATTCTGTCATCTGTAATCAAACAAACGGCCTTTGTGTCCGTCCCGCTGCTCTTTCTGTGTTCCTCTTCAGCCCAAATCCGTCTGTTCACTCCACTCTCATCTCATCCTCTAAAAGGGTCACATTATTCAACATTTTGGATGTGATGATCATTATATCCTCTCAAAGCACAAATATCTTTCATATAATCTGTTTCCCCCCCCTACACCCTACTTGTAGCTGCTGGGAAGGCTTTGTATTTTGCATGGATAACCTATTCATTTAGCGTCACAGAGGGAGTTGCAACTATATTTTTCGCTTAAATCCTCAGAGTATTGAGATTTTGTCACTTCATTTTGTCGCTGTCGGGCCCCGCGGTGCTGATTTTGTTTATTTTTGGGGCATTGATGTGCTGAATGTGTCAGCCGCGGTTAGACACAGGGCTGGTGAAGAAACTAGGAACGTCGATGTGCAAACACCGTCTGACAAGGCACGTACACGCACGCTCTCACTAAAACGGACAAAAAGTAATACCACAAAATAATGAGGAATGTTTGGAATTTTAAGCATATAATAAAAGCTGACATGTGAACAAATACAGAGGCTGGACACGTTCATCACACATGCGTATCAATGCAAACACATGCACAAACGCACACTCCTTGACACGGTCTGATCCGCCCACACTGCCCTTTACATCTGTGTTTATTGAGGTATCAGTGGTAGAGCTGGAATGCCCATTAAACTGGGTGTGTGTGTGTGTGTGTGTGTGTGTGTGTGTGTGTGTGTGTGTGTGTGTGTGTGTGTGTGTGTGTGTGTGTGTGTGTGTGTGTGTGTGTGTGTGTGTGTGTGTGTGTGTGTGTGTGTGTGTGTGTGTGTGTGTGTGTGGGCAGGACTTTTCTTAGAAGAATTTAAACCGTAACCTTAGCTTGTTTTAGTCACACCGGGTGGTTACGACCGCTACTAATAAAGACTCGGTGCGGACGTTCTAGACCGATGACGATTCACGTCCAAACGCCAAAAAATATGAAGGACAAAAGGAATCGGAGCTGGTAGCTGAGGGGAAAAGCGTGTTACACCCTCGTGGGGAAGCAGCTCACTGGCAGCTCCAAAGAAGCAGCTGGTGAATCCAAAACTGTGTCAGAAATCACATGCCTCGTCCGCTCATTGCTTATGCAACGGATACTCCGTTTAAGCCGAAATGATCAGTTGATCGGCATAAAATTAATTTCTGGAAATGTGAATATTTCTGGTTTCCTAAGTCATCACTGGGAAACGACACCTCTGTGAGTTAACAGTAGCGCTATAAGTGAGGATCACTTTTACAAACCTTTGTTTGTCACCGAGTACCTCTCAGAAAACTGAAGCAAAGACGCATCAAAATCCAGTCTCACTCTAACAGATGTTTTGTGGCTTCTTTTGAGTGAAGATGAAAGGACCGTCTACTGTTTTATCCCCATCCACATCCTCCTCTAGTGCTGTGTTTTATGTACTGTGGCTCCATTACCTGCGAGTACCTGCTTTCACATCGCATCTGCATTTGTATTCTAGCAGCTATTTAGATGCTGTCAGATGTAAAAAAAAGAAAAGTGTTTTGTACGCATTTGTTATTCCTCCTCAGCTCTCTCTTCTCTCCCAAAGTTGTTTATTTCTCTGTGTTGATTAGCTTCCCCCACTCAGACCCTCTTCTTGCTTAATTTGATCGCAATCACGCTCGCTATAATAGCGTTGTTCTATTAATACAACATGCTTTGTTCGGGGTGGATGCCATCTCGATTGCAGATGAGCAATGTTTTCGTTTTTTGTGTTTTTCTGCATGACTAATTTTCCTCTCATCTCCTGTGTGTAGGATCGCAAGCTGTCCAAGTCGGAGCGTCAGCGCTTCAAAGAGGAGGCCGGGATGTTGAAGGGTCTCCAGCATCCTAACATTGTCCGCTTCTACGACTCCTGGGAAGGACCATGCAAAGGAAAGAAATGTATTGTTCTGGTCACGGAGCTCATGACATCTGGCACTCTTAAAACGTAAGTAGATCAAATCCATTTTACAAGATCTTAAGCTACCCAAAAGGTGTCTCTTTTGTAGTTTCTACCACAACTACTTCAGCTAGAAGTACGATTACGGAAGTCATTGAAGTTATGGAATCTTTGAGAAAATGACTACTTTATTATCACAGTAAACATGATGTTTATATTGTAAATTATGGCTGCATTTATAGTAAATTATATGATAAAGCAGTTTATGCTTTAGGGCAGGGCTCCCTTATGATTGACAGGTCGCTACCAATGCAATAAACTACAAAGATTACTCCACTTCTGTTCACTCGAAACCATAGTCCTCAAACCAATAGGTGACGTCAAGACTTCTTATATACAGTCTATGTGTCATAACTTTTTGGCATTGAAAACAAAGATATGTATCGCATTTTCAGTATTGAGTTGTGAAACACTATATATGCAGGGAATATGCACAAACACATGCACACTCACTCTTAAGCACCTCTTTTCTTCCTGCAGAGCACCGTCATTACAGATGAATCACCTCCAAGTTTTTGTCGAATTTAAACACACACTCCCCCAAACACACACACACACCAGTGCACACACACTAAGTTGATAAAGACCATGAATCATGGGTAGACTGTTTTCTGTGTGTGTGGCACACTGTATATCAATGGGGCGTCTGCCAGTCTCCCCCACCCTCCCTCCCAAAAATTCACCTCGTATTGATGCATCTGTGGCTGTCATTGTCCATGCCATACCCGCATGCCAGTCACCCCGCCGCACTGAATAGATGTGCGACTATGAATGCGAATGTGATTGTTGAGCTCCTGACACAATAAAAGGCTAAATGTGTGGCGCACGGCGTGCCCCACGCAGTGCATCGTGGGACATCGGCCCACCTGCCAGCTGCTGCTTCTGCTGCAGATTCCTCTCATTCCTGACAAGAGAGACAGACAGAGGGAGAGACCAAATGAGGCGTGTGTTGGGAGGGGGGGGGGGGGGGGGGGGCAGAGGGAGACGTGGATGGATGTCCAGGGTGATAGTTAGTTTTATGCAGAGTCACAGAAAGAGGGAGTCAAACGGTCTGAGAAGCTGATAGTGAGACAGTCGGTAAGAGGCAGATAGACACGCAAACAGTCAAATCAACAGTTAGATAAATAACTGGATATAGAGGCAGCAGGGTGGAGTGACTGATAAAGCAATGAATCACCTTTTACCACAGAGGGAGAGTATTAATCCAGCGGCACGGCACTACCAAGGACAGTAGCACCCTCCACTGGAAGTCTGGGAAAGCTTCATAAGTTTGTTAACATAAGCAGACGCTCTCCATCCTGCATCTATACAGCATGATTCACACATAACAATACAATTATTAAAAAGCATTAAAACATATGCTGTCACTTCCCAGTACCTACAGCAAAGCAGGAAATATGAATCACTAAAAGAAACCGTGTTTAATGATTTAAATGATCAGACAAGACCTCGGACAAAATGAGTCATCGGAATGCAAAACTGAACATAAGCCACGCTAATGTCTTCATATATCTTGTTTTATAATCTTTGATTCCGGATCATATTCAGTTCACTCCCATAGAAGAAGAAAACCAGCATATATTCACATTTTAATAGCTGGTAACAATCATTTCTGGGCATGTTTGCCTTAAATAATCACTCGCAGTGCCGGGAATGATGCTCCGTCGATCGACTAATCGACTCTTTTAGCCCCTTTTAAGTGTGTGTAATGCATGCTCATATATGAACAGGATCAAGGCTGTGCAGGGATTTGGCTGTCATCCAGATGAAGACTCAGAAAGGAGAGGGACTGGTGTGTGCTGAAGTGGTGGAAAAAGAGGGAGAGAGGGAGAGAGGGGGGACTGATAGGGAGGGAGGGAGATGGAAATACTGACCAGCGTGTGTTCAGGGTATGAGAGGCTCCTTATCTACAGTATGAGTATCCACGGGCATTAGTGTGTGTGTGTGTGTGTGCTTATCTGTTAATGCCTATATGTGTACTGTATAATGAACTGTTCACATGCTACACATACATGTGTATATCAGTGCAAGTACACATCTATGTATGTAGGTATGTGTGTTGAAAAGAGAGCATGCTTGAGTGATTGTGTGTCCGTAGGGGGGGAGATGCTTTGTGCAGTGTCACTCCAGCATCGCATGCCACAGGGTTTAACTCGTCTGTCAACACTGCTCTGACTTCAGAACAGGGGGAGACAGGCGAGGGAGAGGAGGGCGGGGAGGTAAGAGGGAGGAGGGGAGAGGAGAACAGGGCGCTGCTTCTTAGGAGATACGGGAGAAGAGGGAGAAGAGGGAGGACTCGAAAGGTTTAAGTATAAACACTTAAGTTATGAAGATGTGCATTTTGAGGAACTTAAAAAGTTCCCAAAAGATTACTTTCTGTCTGACTTCAGTCAGTTTTCAGGCAATCTCTCTATGAATAGATATACTTCATAAATATGTGAATCCAGGCAGATATATTCGTCTAATAAATTCCTTTTTGTAACTTCTACTAGTCGGACAAAACAAACAATTTGAAAACGTCCGCTTTTTTCCGATGGGTATCTTTCATTAGTTGCTGGACAATAATCTGCAGCTTAATTGATAATGGAAATCCTCATTAGTTAGCTGAGACTTTGAATAAAGTTATGACTGTCATTCCCAGTGAACTTTACTTGGTGCAAACACATGACTATCGAATAGAAACACATCTACTGGGATCTGTTGGGCGAGCTGGTCCTGATGAGGTAATCTGGGTGATATTTGGTCACGAGTTCTTCAGGACAATGGCCGGATTTAGCTTGAGCTGAGTTTAGTGCCCGGACATTGAATTAAATGCAGTAAATAGATCAAGGACGAGGACTGTAACAAACAAAAATTAGCTCAGATCAAATTATTCAGCCGGCTGTGATGCATTTAAAACGAGCAAATGCCAACAAATGAAAAAGACGATGAGTCTTGGAACGGCTGATCTCCTTTGATTCATCCTCACGGACCGGATCAGGGAAACTCAACTTATGACCCCCTGGTCTGGATGATCAGAGGATGACGAACACTGCTCCCCCCCCCCCCTTGCTCTGTACTTGAATTCAGCTAAATACCTGAGGAGAGAAAGGCCGACACGTACCCAGCTGATAGGAGCAAAGTGGAAACACTTTGCTCGGTACTCAAACATTGATTTTTAATTAGCTCATCAAGGCTCAAATAAATTTTGAATGAGCTCTTAAAGAGAAGTTTTAGCTGAGTGCGTTTTCGTCCAATCAATGTAATCAATAGATATGGCTGTTTATAAAGATATGTTCAATCTGGAAGTGCTGTATCTAAAATACATTTCACACAGTGAAACCCCTGTCCTGGTCCCCCTGTAGTCCCTGTGGGGTTTCCTGCACTTTCCTCCCACATTCCAAAGATATACAAACGAGGTGGTTCTGTGATGGCGAGCTGTCAGAGGGTGTTGGGATCGGTTCCAGACATAACTATGTACAGTGAAGTGGGTAAAGATTGCTCACATTTAGCAACCACACAACCAAGTCTCAGATGTGCCTTAGAAACGCAGAAAAACAGAACTTAACGTTATGATGGGATATTTTTATGTAATATGGCGTGAAAAAAGTAAGTAAGTGGTTAAAATAGTTGATTTCCTGCTTAAATAGAATAACCTTTTTATTATAATGAACAAATATATAGCATCTTTCAGACATTTGTATCCAGATTAAAATAAATATAATAATAATTAAAAAAAAGTTTGTCTCCGTATTCCATTGGTAAATTTGTGAGGTTGTCTTCCTCCAGAGACATTCTTAAACAATTACCACGCATAGGATTTTGTTGACTGATTGATTAGTTGATTTAAATCTGTAGTTCTCCATAAAGAATCACACAGCACTTCTTTAAATATTTGTTTTTAGCTGGCAGACAAAACCAACCTTGAACAGGTGACATGTTGAAAAGCCGTCATGGGGTTGAACCTGTATATATTTTCGTACACTTAATCTTGCGTTGTTGAATGACACGGCAGCTTACGTGAGATCTTTCTTTTGTCCCGCAGCTACCTGAAGCGTTTCAAGGTGATGAAAATCAAGGTGCTGCGTTCGTGGTGCAGGCAGATCCTCAAAGGCCTTCACTTCCTGCACACCAGAACCCCGCCCATCATCCACAGGGACCTGAAGTGTGACAACATCTTCATCACGGGGCCCACGGGCTCCGTCAAGATAGGGGACCTGGGTTTAGCCACGCTTAAGAGGGCCTCCTTTGCCAAGAGTGTCATAGGTAGGAAAAAAGCATGTCCACTGAACAACCTCGGTCTGTATTAAGACAGTTTACAATAAGCTCTTCACGTACATACGTGCACGCAGACATGAATACAGACAGGGTTTGGGACGCCACACATTCCCACTGTAGATTAATCTCACTGCTTCTAAAATGTCGAGTTGTAAAAGCAAAACCGCAGGTATTTAGAAATGTGAAACACACACCAGTCTGCTATTAAACTCAGATTAAGCTGCCTGGAAATGTGATGGGTGCACACACACACACACACACACACACACACACATCCTGCACATCATACACCGAGTGAGAAGAGCCGTATAATAACTGCAGCTGCAATTCAGTCGCTAACCACAGATATTCTGCTATTCATATTCGCTCACAAGTACCTTTTTATTGTGCGTATTTTCCTGCACTTGAGGCGAGAATCATATACTTTGTAAATCTCACAGCTGCTTTGTAGGAATTAGACACACCTCAAGTATTTGGACACAAACACACAGGGAAGCATAGCTAGTATGTGGTACCAGTAACTGAGTGATTTTAAATTTGATTAGGGGATTTTTTTATGATTAAAGTACCAGTAATTTCAGTATATGTAACTTAGACTGAGTGAGTCTCCTTTCTAACAGGAACCCCAGAGTTTATGGCCCCAGAGATGTACGAGGAGAAGTACGACGAGTCCGTAGACGTCTACGCCTTCGGGATGTGCATGCTGGAGATGGCCACCTCAGAGTACCCCTACTCCGAATGTCAAAACGCCGCCCAGATCTATCGGCGGGTCACGAGCGTAAGTGTGCATTTTCCTCCCTTCGGTTCGGGTTTGGGTGAAAGGGATCGTCTCAGCTGTGAAGGATTTTTACGCTGCGGAGACACAAAGTTGCATTGACAGCCTTGTTTATCTTTTGCTTTGTCCCTAATCTCCCCCCTCCTCCCTCTCTGCCACTCCCCCCGTACTTGTTTACTGACTGTATTAATACGTTTGGCACGATCTGTGGGAGATCCAGTCATATGACAGTGTTTTTGCACCGGTTAGGCTCCGTTGCTTATTTCCTCTGATTTCTCTCCGAGAGGAAGATGGGGAAAACACAAAAACAAAATATGACAAAGCTCTCTTGTGTAAACCAATGATTGGGTTTCCGTTCACGTTCGTTTTGTTAAATACTTAGATGACAGTCGGCTGGAAACTAATTGAGACGGAGACCAAAACACACAGCAGCTGCAATCAGAGGCTGTTTAAAGTGCTGCTGAGGTCATCACCCCGTCTCCCTCCTTTCCTCCCGGGACCGAGTTCAGCTTTGTGGAGGCTGACAGTGATGCTTAATGGACCACAGGAATTTACTCGAAATCTCTTTCTCCGTATCTCTCTCCTCCTCTGGTGCCTCCATCACCCCCGTGTTTACTCTGCATCAAACCGTCACCTCACATCCCATATTTCAGCTTTATTGAGAACGTAACACCAGTCCATGCAAATCAGAAAAGATGCTCAAAACGTGTGGGCTCATTTTTAATTACTTAATTAGACAAAAAATTATTTCAAACGAACAATGATCACCCTTATCCCTGAATATCTGTCTGGTAATACTACAGAAATACAGTGCTGTGTGAAGCATATAGATGAGCTAAAACATGTGCTTCTGTCATCTCTACCATTAAAATGTCAAGTCTAACATTAAAATTTAATGGCAACTTAAGACACACGCAGCTGTTTCCTTTTAATTGCATATCGAAACTAAAAACCGATGTGTTCCATTTTCTATTTCTAACAGAATAATTACAGCCAGACGAAGGCTGCAAGAGCACAGGTTTAGTTCGACTGTGTTTTATTGCTTAAATGTTTAGTTTCCGTTAAGATTCTAGCAGTGGAACTGATCGAATCCTTTTGGTGCCAGCCAATTCAAATTTGAAGGGATTTGGCTTAAGATTGCCTCTAACCAGCACTGTGAGAGAAAGAACCAGTCCGCCTGTCTGTCTGCCTGTCTGTCATCTCTCTTAATCTCTCAACTTCATTTAAAAAGCTTAATGCACAGAATAAATTCAGACAGTATTTTTTATATCCGTGTGTCAATATCACCTCTTCTCACTCACACAAAATTGAAATCACACCCCTAATTTGATTATCATGGTGACCGCTGCCTCGGGGGGGGGGGGGGGGGGTGTGTGTGTGTGTGTGTGTGTGTGTGTGTGTGTGTGTGTGTGTGTGTGTGTGTGTGTGTGTGTGTGTGTGTGTGTGTGTGTGTGTGTGTGTGTCTTACACTAAGGGTTCATTTTATTCAGTCAGCCGAGTCAAACCGCCAACTTCACTTGTCCGTATTTGTTATTGTCACACTCACACACACACACACACACACACACACACACACACACACACACAATCTTGTGACAACCCCAGGGTGTCCCAGTCACCTGCTTCCTTTCATTTCACTGCCTAATCCGCCCTTAGAGCTTACCAACCTCCATTTCTCACAAAAGTGTTTATATCACAACTTTGGAAGACAAAACAAAAGGAAATGCAAATGTAGGGCTTATTGCCTCTGTCTACCAGTTTATTGATCGGTTATTAACCTTCATGCAACGTCGACTAGTTGCTCTGACGGCTCGCTAACGGGACGAGATTTCAATTAGATTAAACAATTACATCAAAATCAGCTTTTTATTGGTCTGGTTTTGCCATATCCGAGCATTGGCCTGGTATTTTCTTTTCACCTTTATTATTTCTTTATTGATATCAGACTCTCATATTGTCAGCAGCTGAATCTCAGATTGCCAAATACATGTTAAGATCACTCTGAGAGGTTTCAGGATAGTGACACTATTAAAATGACACAAAATCAGAAATATATTTAGATATTTTTAGATTTACAATTTTATATTTTAGCTATGTATTCATTCATTTTTATTGATATACTTAATATAGGTTCTGAGGCAGTTTTGTGCTATTGTGTATGACTGTAAGCCCTCAGAGAGCACATTTATATAATATACCTTGACATACAATGTTGTTGACGTGCCTCATGGTTCCTCCTGGAACATTCCTGACCTCCAATCAGCCTTGTTAAACTGAAATCTTGCATTCTCTCTCTTGCTCCCTCTCCTTCCTCATCCTCCTTTCTTCTGTCACACTTAATACCATTACTTTCTCCATTAGTCCTAACGTTGTTTGGCCCTGGAATCACACGTAAGAGAGAGGGAGAGAGAGAGAGATGGGGGGGTTGTTATGTGACGATGAACCGGGGGGCTGCAGGAGAGAAACGGGTGAAGAAAGCGAAGAAAGAAAGTCTGAAGGGAAGACGGCGTCGGAGTAGGTGGTCATTTGCTTGCGTGAACAGGTTGAGATAAACGGCCAGTCAGGTCGTTCTAGTTTAGACCCGAGGCAAACAGGTCTCTAGTCTATTTGTCTCAGTACTTTCTAGGTAAGACACCTACCTTTTCTCCTTATTTGTTTGACAAATCTTCAACTCGTTCTCTGAATTTATTTTTCTCTTTTACTTTTACCTTGTGGTGTTCTTCCTTCCTTTCAGTCTGTGGTTCATATTCCAGCCTGTTATGTTATGTTTTTATTCCAGGCGGGCTCTAGTGGGCTGTACTAGTATCCGTGATATATCACACTGTAGCATCCTCCATGCAGGTGTATGGTATATGCAGAGATTCTAATATTTTCTGAAGCATGTTGTTCATTTGCTGCCTTATGTATGTAATGAGGAATTCTTTCTTGACTTTGCTTTAATCTCTATTTTCCCTCCTCTGTTGAAGCCTTCTGTGGCTTCTGAACAATGTACCTAAACATCTGATGGGCCTTTTGAGGTTCCTTGTAAGTTTGTTGTTCCAAAAAATACTTTTTGTAGAGATTTCAGAGAGATGAGTGTTGCTTTTATTTAATATTAGGTGCCTTCTCTTGGTGCCAAACTTTAGCAGAGTTCCAGCTGATGCCTTTT